>NW_014542915.1:988137-989601 GCF_000741045.1 Vigna radiata var. radiata
ATTTAATTATTTAACTGTGTTAGATAACTTGTTTGTAATGGCGTCGGTGTCTAGCATTTTAATTTATTTTAATGTTGTCTAAGATTTCTAGTTGTGTTAATTTAATTTCCATGGTAGCTTAAATTAGTTTGGTTGGTCATTGACGATATTGCACTGTTTCCTTGAGATTCTTGAATTGTGATCGTCTGTGCACTATGACTTGGTTAATGTGATGCATGTTGATAGCCAATGAAACAGATGGGTGATGAATTATGATTGTGGTTGTGATGTTAAGCAGGATGTATGAATGAAAATTGTGTGAGAGAGCATGTTTTGTGAGGTTTTGAGCTCCAGAGTTCTTATTGTTGTATGCATTGTTCACAGGAAAACATGAATGATATTGCCTTAATCTTGATGATTGATTGAATTGCATGCGAATGTCATATGATCAAGGCCATTTTTGAAAATCCTTCTCTAGCCAAATTTTCACCCAAAGTGCTTGAAAATATTATACCCTTTTTGAACCGTAGCCTGAAACAGGATGTGAACCATTGTCTTGAAATTCTCTACCTTGAGTTGGGATGAGCTTAACTGTATGTGATGAAAAAGTTCAAGTTTGGGGTTGCATGGGGGAAATTGGAAAGCTTTTAAGAAGCATTGAGCTCAATTGGTGAAAAAGAAAAATGCATGTGAAAAAGAAAAAAAAAATAAGAAAAAGCATGAAGATAAGCTCAATGAAAAAGAAAAAGGAAAAAAAAGTTGGGAATGAGTGAGATTGGTGAGGAAGAGAGTTTGCTGAAATGTTGAATACTATGGTAGCTCTCTTAACTCAAGGATTTTGCATTCCAGAAAAACCAATTCTTCTTGTTAGCCCAGCCTCATTACAAGCCTTGGAAAAGTCCTTTTGATGGCATTTGCATGTGAAGATTTTGATTGTTTGAGATGAAGGGCAATTTTGTTTCATGTGACTTGTGAATGATAAAGTGTTGGAGTGCCACCTTAAACACTTGAGTGATTGAGTGAAACACTTGCTTTGTATGAATTGTTAATTTTCATGAGTGCATTTTTGCTTAGAGGATTTGTCATTCATAATGTGTAACATCTATTGTGCAATCTATGGATTGAAGCATGCATGCATCTTAATTTGATTTCACTGAAGATTTGAGATTGAGTAGTGTTTGTCATGTACTTTAGGAGTGTTGAATCATTTGATGAAATAGTATAAAGCCAAGCTCTGTTTTGTTGCTATTTTGTTTTGTTTGCTTGAGGACAAGCAAAGTTCTAAGTTTGGGGTGGTGATGAAGGTTGAAAAAGTATTATTTTCATATGTCATTTTAGACCAAATTACTCCCTTTACTGCTTAGAATGAGCTTAGAATCTAGCAAAACTCAATAAATGAGTCTGTAGAGAGTCAAAAGCTATTTTTAGCGATATTATGCTTGTTTTGCATTGTTTTGTAGCATTTTTGAGAAAGTGAAGAATGGA
>NW_014542916.1:0-1837 GCF_000741045.1 Vigna radiata var. radiata
ATATTCAGTATCCATTTTACTGACATGTTTTTGGCATTCAAAGATTTTTTTTTTCATCAATAATTGGAAATTCATTATAATAAAACCATCAAATAGTGACTGAAATTTGACATGTTTTTGGCATTATTCAAGGATTTTTTTTTTCATCAATAATTGGAAATTCATTATAATAAAACCATTAAACAGAAACTGGATAGTAAGACTAAGTTTACTTTGAAGGAAAGATTTGAAAGAGAGTGTGCAGAGGAATTTGAAGAGATTCGAAAGAGAATTAATTGTTGTTTATTTAAGTGAATTTGGAGGTGAGTGGAAGTGAATTTAGAAGTAAAGTTTGTGAGAATTAATGTAAGATTTGAGCGATATGACAGATAAAAAAATGGTTTAATTAGTAGAAATAAGATTACCAAAATACCCTTAATAGTAGTAAAAGTAATATAAAATGACAATTGTTAATATTATATATAATTATAAAAATTATTATAAAGAGAGAAAAAAATAAAAATTAATTTATAAAATTCCATTATTATTATTATTACTATTATTATTCTAATTATTATTGTTATTATTATAATAAAAGGAAAATAATATGAAAAATATAAAATACAACAAGGACAAATATGTAAATTGATTCTAATTTCTTGGAAATCAATCCATATATATGATGATTTAAAACAGAAAGGATCTCCCGATTTCCTTCTTTTTGTTTCTCGTCAATCTTTACATGTGATGACATATAATCCTTCTTTTCGATCTGCCTGATCTACTTAAATATAAAATTCCTCTCAAATGAATACAATCACTTACAAGTTAATATAATCACCAGCTCACTTCGGTGATTATAATTCTAATGCATAGGGGTTAATTCAATAGCAAATGTAAACAATTTAGTGATTTAACAATTTAGTAATAAAAATTAATGATGGATTTAGTTATTAAAATTAACTACCTATGTGAGCCACTGATTTATTGTAGTAACTATTACTGATCAACTTCAGTAACTAATTTTAAAATTCATAATAATTTTATAATTCATCATTGATGATGTTTTTATTAAATTTTAATTTATTTTTCCACAAATAATACATACATAATAAATATATAAAGCATGCATTATTAATACATCTCATATTCCACACAATTCAACAAGACAAGACTAATTTATAACATTTACTTATAAACATGGAAGCACACAGTTTCTTATTAGCATATCTATTAACAGATCAAATAATGTGCTGTCACATAAATTGAAGACAAAATTATGAGTTCAAAGACAGCCTAAATTTGGAAGCTGGTGTGCCAACTAGATATGTGCCACCCTGGAGCCTTTGCTAAACAACAAAAGTTTCATAAACACTAATAAAACTCCAACTCAAATTATATAAAAGCTTCTTACTTCAAAACCTTAAAATTTATGAATTTTTATATTTTCTTATTTTTATTTAATATAAAATTTAGAATTATATTTAAATTCTCAACCCTTTTAACTTTTCTTAGATCCTTAAATTATTCAAAGAAAGAAATATATACTAAAGAAAATACATAAATTTAATTCAATATTGTAAAACTTTGGTATGACATTGATGTAATGATTAGGCATTAGTTTAAGTTATATATCTTGGTTTTTGGTTCAAAAGCAGAATTTGTAAGTATTAGAAAGCGTTGTGCTGCACGTTCATCGAATGTGACTCATGAGTTTGGCAGAAATTCAAAAACTCATTTGTTTTCGTGCATTTTGTCTATTAGCTATTTCAGTACGATGCATTCATATTTTATTTCAGAACACTCTTTTCTTCATTTGGTGCTCCTTATTTATATATATATATATATATATATATAT
>NW_014542916.1:3957-24952 GCF_000741045.1 Vigna radiata var. radiata
ATATATATATATATATATATATATATATATATATATACATATATATATATATATATAATATACCCTTTTTATATTCTTTCATATACAAAATCTATTTTTTCCATATTTTCAATAAACTATTACGCGACGTGCATTCCTAGAAATAACTATAATCATATCATCTATCATGAATGATTTGACAGAAAATTTAATAAAAAAAAATATAATATCAATAATACATTCACAATTTAACACTATTTTTAACAGAAAGTTTTGAAGTCTATAAGATATTCATACGACTTAAATTCATACATAGAAACTTTTTAATTTATGTTAAAGTAGACTTAGATTTTTAATTCTTATAATAATTTAAATAACTTGTTATATATAAGTAATTTGTGATAAAAGTTAAATCGGTCAAATTATAATTTAATTAAAAAAAGATTTATAAAATCGAATAGATTATAAATTTAACCTATTTGAAAATTTATTACTAAAATAAATCGTTATTTTGTTAGTGTTTTAATCATTTTTAGATAAATTTGTTTGCAAGCACGATTAAGAGAAGAAAAAAATAAAATACTTTTTAGAGTTTAAAATTAGTTTATAAATTAATTTGTGAAACCTCTATAGTGGAATCTTTGTTATTGTTTATTTATTTTGTATATAAAATGAACTTGAACTATAAAAAAAAAGTGAAAAATAAATTATAAATAAAGTTGTCCAAATATAAATAATATTTAAAGAAAGTTGTCGTCAACCCACTGGTTTGTAACACTTAAAACAGATGGTGATTTGAATTTGTAACTCATTAGTCAAAAATCGTTAGAGATTAGATGAATCCAAGTCCAATTTATTGACTATATACATATAAAAAAATTGCATTATACAATTTGTTATCGTGTATTTGACGATTTAATATAATATAAAATCGCTTAATAACGTGATTCTGCCCAAATTAATTAATAAATTTAAAATGAAAGAGATCTTTTGAACTAGCTTTAGTACATAGTTTACCAAACTATCTATTTATCAACTTCACAACGCAACTGTTTATTTTACTCAATTTTTTATGGGCATGTGTGTTTCTTTTTTAATTTCCAATTGAAATAATAAGTATATATATCATGGTGATAGCACTAAAGCATGGTCCTTTCTCCGACAACTTTTGCAAAAAGTCAGCTGTCGACCTAGATGAATTAACACGAAGGGTGACAAAGTTCTGCATATCTATAGTGCAAAAGGAGTTTGTACAATGCAGTGGTTTATGACGCCTTATCTGCAGTAACCTCACACAAGCTCTGCATATCCAATTGTCAATATAAAATTATAGATGATTCCATACTGTAATTGATGCAGCATTAAGAAAAATCATCCCGCTAAGACCTTTAAACAAACTAAGCTGAAATCACCAATAATCACAGCAAGAACATTCCCCTGAATTGATATGATGAAACCTGGTGGCATCTCTCACAACTAATTCACGACCAGTTACTATTGAGACTCGTTTTGCAAAATCATGGCAGTCTTTGCATGATCGTGTATTTTTGAATACCATAATGGGGGTCTTAGCTGAGGTGCACATGAGACCATAGGCTATAGCCAGTCTCTCGCTATGAACAAGAAGCTGCTCTTTGCGTTCAGTAAAGTCAGATAGAGCATCCTCTTCGTTGAGAAGGCACTCCTCATCCCTTTTGAGAGAAAAATTGAGTTCTTTCAATTTTGAGTATATTTGTTCTGTTTGAGGATGGTGTCTATCACCTTCACATTAATCCAGCTGCAACTGACTTCCTTCCTCAAGTTCCTTTCAGCCATCATCTTCCTAAATTGGGCCGCCTCATCCCACTTCCCAGCCAAAGCACACAAGTTGAACATGATCACATAAGTAGCAGAATCTAACGGGTCCAAGCGAAAGATGTTGTCAGCTGCAATCATACCAATTCAAGATTCCTATGGCTCCAACATCCTCCCAATAAACTTTTCCAACTCATCACATCAGGTTCAAGCGGCACACTCCTTATCATCTCACGGGCCTCCTGTAGCATTCCAGCACGAGAGTATATATCAATCATGCAATTGTAATGATCAATTGTTGGGTTCACACCATATTTGTCGCTCATTGAATCCAAAAACTGCTTCCCCTCCTTAACTAAACCCGAATGGCTACAAGCATTTAACAAACCTATGAATGTGACCGCATTTGGCCTTACACCAGAACTCTGCATCTGTTTAAAAAGACTCAAAGCTTTAGAAGCTTTGCCGTGGTAAGCGTGAGCAGATATTATTGCAGTCCATGCAATAATATCAGGTTTATCTATTGTCATAAATGCTTGTTGTGCGTAATCCACTTTGCCACATTTTGAGTACATAGTGATCATAGCACTCTCCCCAGACAGGAACGAAACTAGCCCCTTTTTTATTGCATCTGCATGGATTTGAGCGCAGCACATCAAATCTGAGACAGCAGAGCACGCTTGAAAAATGTTGGTATAGATGAATGAATTCAATAACACTCCTTTACTTCTTATTGTCTTAAAAACCTCTAAAGCAGTGTCAAATCTACCACTTTGACAGTATCCAGCAATTAAAGCACTCCATGCGAAATCATTAGGTTCTCATATGGTCTCAAAAGCTCGATGTGCAGCATCAAATCTTGCACACTTATTATAAAATTCCACAAGTGGAGTACCAACCGAGACCTCGGATTTCAAGCCAAGTTTTATACAAACACTATGAATTTGCCTTCCAGTGTATAAGTCTCCTAAAGCAGCACAAGCCTTGAGCACTATAGAAAAGACAAATTCATCCAACTCTACACCTTGACTTATCATCTTGGCAAATAACGACATAGCATCACTGTGCCTTGCAGCTTGAGTATAGCCCACCATCAACCTGGTGCATGCAACAACATTTTTCCTAGTCATCTTATTAATGGAAACTTCAGCACCATCCAACCACCCACACTTGACGTACATTTTGGAGATTAATGTCTCCACAGAAATATCAGCAGCAAACTCATTCCTTATCAGCTGAGAATGTATCTGTTTGCCAAGGTCTAACAATGAAGGATCTGTAAAGGACATAATAAGTGTACTGAAGATAGAGGAGTTCGGTTTAATGCCCAAATCCAGTATATGCAAGAGCAATCTAACAGCTTCATCTGTATGCCCTTCCTTTGTGTAAGCAGATATAATGGTGGCCCAAGAGAGCAAATCCCGATCAACCATTTTATCAAAGAATCTCTCTGCGGCTGTGAAACTTTTACAGTCACAATACATTTGGAGGATGCAATTGTCAATGAACCTATTGCTGTTGGAGAATCCCTGCAGTCTATTATGAAATAATCTTCCATCAGACAATGCTCTCAACGTTCCACACATTTTAAAGAGATATTCATAAGATTGGGTATTAATGGAAATACCCTCTGTGTCCATCCTTTCAATGAATTCATGCACTTCTCTAAGCTTCCCTTGTTTGGTCAAAGAAATCAAATGCAAGTTTTCAACTTCGCCTTGTTTATTTGGATTGGTCCTCAATGAAGGAGGACTGCTTTTCAAAGAGAACCAGGAAGGGATTTGAGAAAAATTAGCATGTCTCACATTATTACTTTTATCATTAGCTACCAAGACTGACGAAGAACTGGAAAGCACCCAAGAGAACTGGGAAGTTATCGAAGTCATTAGTTTGTTTGAGAATTGAAAAGTGTTTCCCTGTACAACTATGGTCAGATCCAACAAGAGAACCCAATCCAAGAAATCAAGTCAACAGTACAAATTATATACTAGCAATCCGAGTATCCTATCTGATTCCTTGTGTCAGAAGCCTGATCTGATCAGAAAAGAAAAGAGCCAGAGAATTATGGGTTAGATGAAAGCATAAGAAAAAGGCAATCGGTGGCTTGGTCCGTATGCTAGAAGTTCTAGTCGCTTCATTGACTTAAGTGCTGTTCACGTAAACTTGCCCATGCAAAACTGATGAAGAAAATAAGAAGGTAAAACTGTAAAATGAATTGAGTTTCTCTATGCATTTTAACATTTATACAAGTTTTCTCGCTTAACTTGTCCAAAAGTTGAACCAATATGTCGATTTTAACTTGTATTTTCAATTACATAGAAATTAATCCAAAATGGGCCAAAGTTTATTTAACAATGGATTTTCACATGACTGACACGAGTTTTCCAATGAGTAAAACACACAAAAATAGAAACATGGAAAGACAGTTTAAAAGAAGCTTCAAAATAAGAATGCAATCCAGTTCTCACAATTCACCAAAGACACATCGTAATTGAGCAGCCAAAGAAAAAAATAAATTCAGTTCAGTTGGTCAATGAACATAGAACAAATTAGAAAAGAAAAGGAGAACCTGCTCATTCACGATGGTTGAAGAGATTGGGTGGAGGCTTTCTCGCTCCCTCCCTCCTTCATCGTCGCCATTTTTGAGTTGCCACTTTTTTTTTTTTCATTTTACAAATTCATATAAAAGTGCTCAGAGATATAAGAAAAGGTGCAGCAGGTTAAGTTTCCAAGGATGTTAAAAAAATCCAGTTTGGGCCTGTTGGGCCTTTTTTTTTAAATTGTACAAAGCCAACAGAACTTAAATCCAATACCAAGATGATAAACAGTTTGGCACTCCACATGCTTCCATCACGTTCTTAATTGAAAAAGTTATTTCTTAAAGTTATGATATTTTAGCTATTTAACTCTTTAAATATCTATGGAATAATTCTGTGTTAAGTGTTTACAAATAAGACCACAAGAATATTGAACTCATGCCATGGGCATAAGATTGGGCTAACTTGTCTATTTTAGTGAAGAATAAGTTATTAGGCCTATAGCTTTTTTTTGGGAAACCCTTTGCTTTTAAATTTAGGAACAAGTAGCACGAATCTCTAATAACCCTAACCTTTGCTTTTAGATTTGAGAACAAATGTAGCACGAATCACCAACAACCTTAACTTTGCTTTTAAATTTGGGAACAACAACCATGAATCACTTTGGTTTCAGGATGAATCAACAATTCAATTTAAAACGTCAACCAAAACTATACAACTCAACAGATTTTTGCCAACTAGACAGTTCTGCTATTAGTCTTTTTAACGCTGTAAGCAAAAAAGACTAATGTGCACCATTTTTGCGAAAAGTATGTTAATGAACTTTAAAAAAAAAAAAGTAGGTATTATACCTACTTGTTAATACTAATTCAGCTTTCAAACAATACTAGTTGAGGGATCTTTTATGGAAATGAAAAGAGAGGATTCGCATCCCATAAGTTTTTGTGGGCCTCGCATATGTCTTTTACTTTTTGTACACTTTAATTCTCTTACCTCAATTCGTAATGATTTGAAAAATTAATCATCTCGTAATGAGAAAAATACAAATATCATAAACAAAGGGTAATTAAGGGAGAGTTTATATTACTATTTGCTAGTTGTAGTGGCTTTGAATAGGGCTAGGGTTGAGTAAACCTTTCTTTTGTCACTCTTTACTAGAAATTAAATTAGCAGACTGCAATTTCTTTTTTCATGTTATTTTTGTTTCTTTGACATTAGAAATGGAAAATAGAATTTAATTTAAATAATAACTTAAATAATGTTTTATTCCAAATAAAATATGTCTAGTGCATTAACTACTAATTAGTTAATTTTAACTGTTGTATGAAAGTATTTCTAAGATGAAGATCCTTTAATATTATATTTTGTCCTAGTATGACAAAGAAACAGGAGACTAGTATTACCCATAATTATTTGTGTATACTCTTTTAATTTTGCTTTTGTAATTCTCTTTTAAAAATATGATAATGTTACTTGCAAGGAAGAAGAGAATTCTTGTGTGAGCATACCAATGGCAGACCTTTGTTATTAAAGTACAAAATGGTACCTTTGTTAGATTTTGTTGCCATAAATGAGAATCACCAACAGCTTTTGCTTTTAAAACCCAAACGTGAAAATGAGCTGCATCAATTTTTTCTCCTAAGAATTTGGTTAAAACAGAAATTTTCAATGTAGTTTGGAGTAGAAGAATCAATCCAGATTAAGCTATATTCAGATACTTCCACAAATCACGTGGAGCAACTAATTCTAAGTTTTCTTTCTGAAGATGGTATACAAGAAGATTTACAGGACATGGATTCTCTACAAAAACACAAGGTTCATTCTTTATACCTTACCCCTGGGGTCGAGATAGCTTAAATACAGGAGATAGGGGAGAGAGAATAAAAAATAATAAATCAGCAACTCTGTTCAGCACGGATCACACGCACTCATTGTCAATGAGTTTTGGCTAAAAGTTACGTGCACTCCTGAAAATCCAATGAGAAGTGCTGTGAATGTCCATAAAAGTTAAGCATCAACAGCGCAACATACTAAGTCATCCCTTGATAAGAGGCTTTAAAATAAAACTACGTTTTTAAGATATTGGCCTTTGTTTTATACCAGGACTGAAATCACCTTCATTTTCAGGGTCAAACTGTTTCAGTTATCCTAGTGTGTAACTGGAAGCAGATCAGGCAGGATGGTTATTCGAGATCGAGAAGAATTGCACAATAGGTAGCAGTTCCAATGCAAATAGAAAAGGGAATGGGCACCAGCTTAAGTTCAGTTATGATAAACCGCAGCATTTCATTTCTCAAAATTCATACTGCCTTCATAAACTTCTATATCAATATCCTTAGAAGGTCAGGGTGAACCTAAATTTGGGCATTCATTGATGGGAAACACAAGTTTTCACACAAATTACGATCAAGTTGCGCCTACTTGTCTAGAAATTTAAACAGTTAAAATTTTCATCAATGATGAAGGCCGATCCCTCTGGACCTCAGAGACCAATCCAGAAGACCCAAATACTAGATTTTGACAGGGATAACCATGTTTAAGTAATCATTTTCTTTTTATACTAAACATTTAAGCATAAAAGAAACAGTATCACAATAAAGAAAAATAAAGATAGAAAATTGACCTGGTAGAAATTGTCCGGGAATTTACAGTCCCCCTAGGAGCACTTGCTCTGCGTGCCCTATGATCATGTTCCTTGCTTATCCGCATTGCGGCAACCTCCTTCTCCATAGAAGCAACTTCCCTACGCATTTTTCTGGCCTCAACTTCCATAGCTTTGTTCAACGTATCAACCTTTTTTGCCAACATCTTCCAACATTAAATAAAAAAAAATGAATTAGACAAGGGAAAAAGTGGAACAGGTAATCTTATTTATGAATTGAGATGATACCTCTATTGCATCATCCTTGTCTTTAAGAGTTTGGTCCTTTTCATGGCAAGATTTCCTAAGAGATATAACCTCTTTTTGCATCATGTCATACAACATTCCTGAAACACAGTCTTCATTTTCTGCTATAGATTTGTTTACTGGAATACCATTTGCTCTCTCATGTGCAGTAATAGTCTCACTGGTGACGGTCTGATTATTGGTCTTTGTTGGCATGTTATCTACCCCATTTGCATCAAAGGTTGGCCTCTCTCTCTCCAGGTTTCTACTACCACCATCAAATGATCTAGATGAAAGTTTGGCATGTTTTAGTAACACATTAGCACTATTAGATCTTAGAGACCCTGGTCTTGATGTTGAGGTTTTCCTCGATAAATACCCATTGGAAGAAGATGCAGAGGGACTCTCAGCTCCACCAAAAGACTGTCGCCGTGAAGGCCCAGTGGAAATGTTTCTTCCATCTGATACAGTGAATTTGAAATTACCATTAGATGTCTTAACCCTTTCTTCCAAAACTTTGAAGCGCAATTGATATTTTTCCTGTGAAATCAATTAAATATTTTAGAACAAGCTTTTCAATAGGAATCAAGTTTTTGGAGTCAGATAAAACATTATGCACCTTCATTTGTGCCTCTGCTTTTGCGGTACGCTCAGCTATGGCCAATTTATCACGTAATTGTTGCATTTCACCCTACAAAATAATGAAATTGTTCATGTTTTCAATAAAGCCTAAAAAACATTATCTACTTTATGTGCAATCAAATAACTTCCTTCTAGCACTTATGTTATGGCTGAAAATAAATTAAATATCTTCACAAATGATATAAAAAATATCTCTCAGCCTCTCTTACAGTTTTTCCACTTATGACTGACTACCCTCTTTACCAGCCAGTAGTCCTCTAACCTTGGCATCAGGAATATAAACATCTAACCACAATGTAACCAAGAAGACTAGTGTCAAAGATTAGAACAGGAAAAATGAAATATCTTATACATGACGCTCTGAAAACATCAATCAACAGGAGTATTTAGTGAACATCTGTTACAAGAAATATTCAAATAACTTTCAAAAGACAAAGCAAAAGCAATTTCTGAGCAGTTTACATGCCTGAAAGAATTTTCTTTCTTCTAGCCACTGCTTCACAGGCATCACTTTATCATTAGCATCTTTCCACTCGTTTGCAACTACAGTCGCAACCCTGTTTGCAGTAACTTTGGCACGAGCTACTTCCCGCTCTAAAATTTTCCTTTCCTCCTATGTCAAGTTCGAAGGTTAGAACATATAAGCAGCTAAGAGCATCTGCAATGGACTCAAAACAACAAACATCATACATGATAATTAGAATCTAAACAATGGAAATAATTACATTCATCTCTTGCACTTTACGCTGGTAATCGCGTACAGCATTAGCAGCAGCCCCACCAGCCAAGACTGCCTCTTCAAGCTCCCGAACAGTTTGGGTTAGTTTTTCAACTTCAGCAACCTTTTGCCGAAGCATTTTGTCCAAGATTTTGCCCTCCTCCTAAGGGTGTAAAATACTTCACTGAATTTTGTATTCCAATCATCGAGTATGAAAAATATATATGCCTACTAGCAAGTATAACCACAAGTAAAAATCAGAAACCTGGCATATTTCAATCTGTTTCAATAACTCTTGGTTTTTGTTTTGCAGATCGTCAACCAAAGATGCTTTTGCCAAAGCAATCTGAACCATTCTCTCAGCCTCAAGAAGCGCAGCCTCCTTTGATTTGGTTAGCCGATCTAGTGCTCTGTTGTCATCCTGCAGCTTTGCCACCTAAAAAAGTATAGCAGCAAGAATAAATAGATATCCCCTTTAGACTTGATTCTGATCATTGAATGAGACACATGGGACCTCGAATAACTGAATAAACTACCATCCAGTCCCAGATGAAATCAATTCAATGCATAACATAGTAATAAAAAATGTACCTCCATCTTAGCAAGCTTCAGCTCTGCCTCCAGGGGCGTAATAATAGCTTCAATAGGAGGCATTTCGTCATCTTTCTGTGCAGCATGAACTCTCCGAAGAGTAGCTTCTGCAGCAAATTGTGCAGCCAGTGCTTCCCTCTTCTCTTCATTGATTCTTTTTATTTCAAGGTTCTGTCAAACATATTACTAGCATTAAGTTGCACTGAAATAATGGTTATTAAGAAGTGAAGAAAAAATCCAATGAGGTAATACCTAGTGTAACTACTATTACTACCTTACTTTCCAGAAGAACTTCAGCAGCTTTTAGTTTTTCATCCACCTTGTTCAGCTCATCTGTCAGCTGAAATGATTAAACAGAATTAAAACACGTCAAAAAAATGAAATTTGAAATCTTTAACTACCAAAATCTTATACACACAGACTTCACGTAGCAAAAGCCTCGCAAAATTTAATACTTCAACTCAAAGAATTACTAAAAGCGTGTTGCTGTTCTAGAGAAATGAGAACATTCTAAAGTGAACGTATACAGTAGTGCATTGCCTTGCTTTGTGAAAGAAAACAAGGAAAACAAAATGTAGTAGTTTACAGCTTTAGTGGGAATCTTGTTCATACCACATAATACCTAGGTTCCTTGTCGAGAATAGAATACAACAAGAAAAAAAAGAAGAAGCTTATCATGGAACCTGAAACAACTTACACATGCAGGAGAAGCAAATAATACAGAATTATCAGACCACTAATAATACAGCTTCTTCATCTACCATCCCAGTTTCTGAAGATTTCCATACATTATATATTTCAAGCTCAGTTGATTCAAATTTATTGTTGCTCTGCTTCCATAATAAGAAAATGGTTTTAAGCAAATTCAGTAGCCAAATAGACTCTAAATTCACTGTATGAAAACAAATAATAAAAGGACCAATTATCTTTTACTGACCAATTGAGCACTTAATCAAGAAAATCAGAAATGCCTAATTCGGCGGTTCACCGAGACAGATACTATCCCATTTCCATCTTAGAAGTTAAAATAAAATACAATTTTCTTTCCTGAAAAATTACAAAGCAAATTACATCACTTTTAGAGAACTCAATAGAGAAGATACCTCTTCAACCCCCTTTTCCTTAAGACGCTTCGAATTCCTCAATGACTTAATTTCCGCAAGTGCATCCCCAAGCTCCCTATCTTTCTCTGAAAGCCAGCTAATCCAGAATTAAAAAACAAAAAACAAAAAAACACGTGACACGAATAATCAAACTAAATAAAGCAAGTGCATTTTAATTAACTTCTTCCATGCTTAGTTTCAACAAGCTCGTGTTAGAAAAATTGAGAAGAATCAATTAATTAATTATTAATTTATTTAATTTCGGTTTTTCAGTGAATTTGAACATAGCACGCTCTTTGTACACACGAATGAAGAGGCATCTGATATGATGTTTTATTTTTCGTCGAGACAGAAGTTGGTGGGTGAAATTGAAGTTGAAGAAATGGTGAATGCCTCTGAGTTCATTCTGGAGGCGCGTGAGCTCGACGCGAACCGGATCGGAGCCGTGAAAGAGCGTGATAAAGTCGTCGGAGGGTTTCTTAGGGCGAGGCTTGAAAGACTTGGAGTCGGGTTCTCCGGCATTCCCAATGTGGGTACTCGCCATCACAGATCTGTTTAGCGATGCCTCAACCTCATACAAGAAGAAGAAGAACCCTAACTAACCACAATTTCAAAATCAAAAACCAAAGAAAGAACAGTGGCTTTGTTTGTATTGTTGTAGTATAAGAGTGTTAATGTGTGCTGTTACTGTGTTGTGTGCAGTGACAGTGATGTTGAGGTGTAGGCAGCGTTTGGAAGAGACAGAAAAAACAGGCCCAGGATTTTTATTAGGGAAGATAATGATAAGAAAAGGTGAAGCAATTAATTTTTCATGAAAAGAAGAAATTCACACAAAACTCTATTGTTTTTTCTTTTTCTTTACTTCTTTCAAGAAAGAAAAATACAAAAAAATATATTTGTGCCGTCAAAATGGGTTGAAATCCGTAAACCAACTCAGCTAACCAAATCCGACTTGGGTTGGAAAAAATTTTTGATGCGAGCCAATTTTGACCCAGCTCACTAAGTATCTGGCTTACATAGGTTGAACCCATGGTGGGTCGGTTGGCTTATCAATCCACCTATTTTTTTAATTAAATCAAATTAATTAAACTAATTATTCAAATCCAATTTTTTTATTGAAATCAAATTAATTAAATTAATTATTCAAAACGCACAACCTTTAAAAATAAACAGATAACATGGAGATAGAGAAAAATATGTTTCAAGACAGCATATGAGTAATATTATAGATTGGATAATTCAGGAATATATCATTTGTTTTATCTTGTTTTTAGACCTATCTACAAGCATGACAATTTTATCTTGTAGTATATATTTTTGTTAACGACTATATGTAGTTTCTTGGTCAAACAGTTGTGTATGTTTCATTAAACTAAATTGGCAAAATTTTATGCTTGATAGCTTAGAATATATATAACAATATAGTTCTTTTGCTTCATTTTCTTTTATATCAATTGGTCCAATTATTAGTGTTTCAATTTGATCGATCAAAGTAACATGTTATAAGAATCTGAGAAGAAGAGGGTGAAAAAAAAGTTAATTAAGTGAACCAATGATCCAACCCGTTTAACCCACCAACCCTGGTGGATCGGGTCGGGTTCAAATTTTTTCGGCTCGCTAATAAATAAGTCAGGTTGGGTTGGCTCATTAAGTGGTCAACCCGTAGTGGGTCGGGTTGGGTCGAACCAGATTACCCGTTTTCACAGCTTTAAAATATATATAAATTTAAAGTATAGAACTATTAGATTTTATTTTTGCGAAGTTTAACTGGTTTACCTCGAGCTGTCAAAACGGGTAATCCGGCTCGATCCAGCCCAACCAAATGAGTCAACCCAACCCGGCTCATTTATTAGCGAGCCAGAAAAATTCGAACCCGGCTCGACTCACCACAGGTTGGTGGGTAAACAGGTTGGCTCAATGGCCCACTTAATTACAATTTTTTTTTTAAATAAAAAGAATTACAAATTTTCTATAATTTAAATCTAAACAAATTTCACTGACAACATGGATGTTTAATTAATTTTTGAAAATATGGAACTTAAATAATTTTTTCAAGCAAAAAATAATAATAAATATTTTTTTATAAAAAGTTAAAATTAAATTTTAATAAAATAAAATTACGGGTGTTGCTCCCTGCACCTCCCCAAATACTTCCTCCACCTCCCCATTATCTTTTTATTTCAAAAATGCCCTAATCTCTTCACTTTTTTTTTTTTATTTAAAAAAACCTACACCTCCTCTTACCATTCACAGAAATTGAAATCCGTTTACAATTAACACCTTTGCACGCTTTTTATTACTATCAACTCTTCGTTTTATTAAATTTTACCTAAAGTTTGCATTAATTAAGATTTATGGTGACCTTCTAGTTTTTTATCATTTATTTTTTCTCTCCCATCTTTCCCTTTCTTCTTCCCGCTGCCCCACTACACTCATCTCCATAGCTCTCTGCTCTACTCTCATGAACAACAAACCTCCCTCATTCTCTCACAGTTCGGTGCTCCTACCTCAGGTTGCTTTGCCGATTGTTGCACCTCCATGGCGAATAACGGTCCAACAGAACCTCCATCACGCAAGATTAAGTAAAAACATCAAATTAGAAAGGTCATTGGCATCTCCGACTATCCCTATTCTGCACTCGAGGGCGTTCGAAAGGCCATCGCTAGCCACGAACGTCTGCTAGCCACCGTGCCCGTCGGAAATCACTGCAACACAAAGCAGTAACACCGACGAAGCGAACTATATCTGCAATACGCCGAAAACCCTCATCATGAATGTTGTCCACAGAGCTTTTGGCTGTTGGTGCCTCCGGTCACCGTTGCCATGACGGTAGTGCAGGGAGGGAAGGTCTCTCGCATGACTTTGAAGAATGGAGGAGAATGAAAAACAAATGCCTCTCAAATGGTTCAACGGATGTTAACCTCCGTAGATCTCAAATCTTAAAACACAATATCCGTGAACGGATATCCAAGTCCGTTTTAGTGAAGGGTAAAAAAGTAACGAGGGGATGGAGGGAGCAGTGTGTGGAGGTGCAGGGAGTAACACCCTAAAATTACCAATCTGGTCCACCACAGATTCAACCCGCATGAATCGATTTAAGTGAGCCGGGTTGAAATCTAACCCACATAAAAAAATACAATTTTTTCAAACCCAACCCGATCCAAACTTGTGACGGACCGGATTGGTCCACGGGTTGTGACCCGTTTTCACAGCTCTAAGTTTACCAATAATGAGATATATTATCATTGTTGAAATTTGGCATGACAGTGAAAACGCACACGTGTGGGGAGGAAAAGGAATGGTGTTACACGTGTAGGTTTAATGTGAGAAGAATGGTTTGGTTGGTGTAAATGATTAAGAATGAAAAGAAAGGAATAGGTGGATGGGATGATAAGTAGGGTTTAGTTCAGGGTAGGTACAGTAGAGGAAATGAAATAAGAAGGGAAGGATAGCACATGGGAGTGGAATTATAAACCTTGTCATCACAACACTTCAATCCATTTCCATGGACAAAACCTAAATCACCCATTTTGTCTTTTCATAAAAAAAAATAATAATTTCATTCTTATTTATATTTATTGGTCAATAATTTTTATTTCGATAAATATATATGTTAGCATATTTAATATTTTAGTTTTTCAAAACAATGTGATGATACAAATAGAATAACATGGGTTATAATTATTAATTGAATGTGATTATTAATATCCTAATATGGATAAGTAACTAACCTTGTTATTACGCAGAAATATATCAGACCTTTTTGGTCATAAATTTTGATAGTGTACTAGAACTGAAATCGGATTGCTTAATTTGTAAATCAAATAATAAAATATGGGTTAAATACCTTTTTTTATCCCAGTTTTGGTTACGAATATTCAAACTGGTCTCCATTTTATTTTTCTGTTCAATATAGTCCTAAAGAACGTAATGTTTAATGTAGTTCTAAAGAACGTAATTTGTGTTCAATTTAGTCCTTGTTTGTGGTTCACGGAGTTTGTAAAAAGGACTAAATTGAACACAAATTACGTTCTTTAGGACTACATTGAACAGAAACAGGACTAAATTGAACATAATTACGTTTTTAGGACTATATTGAACAGAAAAATAAAATGGAACCATTTCGAATATTCGTAACCAAAATTGGGACAAAAAAAGTATTTTACCTAAAATATGAAGTAATTTTTGTATGAAGTAGAATTGCACATTTATAAGACTGGAAAATGGATTTAAACAAAAAGAATATATCATATTAATTCATAGAGTGCTATAGAATTTTGTTTTCTTAATTGTTCAACTTACTAATTTATATAACTTTTTTTTAAATTATTGCTTATATTTTGTATGGTTTATATTTTATTTATGTTTTCATATATAAGTTTCAAATTTGAAGGTTTATTTAATCGCTTTCTAAGTTTAGTGGGTGCTTTTCTTTTGTACTGTTTCTTCTTATTTTATTTATGAATATGTTTTAGTTTTCTTAATTTGGGTAATAAATATTATCTTTTTAATTGGTTTACTTTTTAATAAATGTTTTAGATAATTTAGTAATGTTTTATATGTTAAGAAGTGAATTTTATAATTATTGAACTTGATATTAGATATTAATGAATACTTCAATAATAATTCAATAACAATAAATTTAACAAAGAATAAATTTTGTTAGAATAAAATCTCATAACATATTAAGAAGTGAATTTTGAACTTAATTTAATCTTACAAAATCTACTTATAAGATAAGGTTCATAATAATTTATATATTATAAATTAATCTTATTTTTAATCGTGTAAGACTTCTAACAAATTATTTGTATGTTTCAAATTATATTTTTAACATTTGTAAAACAAACAAATGTTAAGTTATCAATGGTAACTCATTTGGATTATGCAAGTTTGATATGTCTATTACAATTACATTGAATACCGAATTTGTCTATTTGATGCAAATTTAAAATTTACATAATTTAGTTTTCAAGGTGTTTTTTTAAGTTTTGAACATATTAATTGTTTGGAATAGTCTTATATTCCTTAAAACATAAAAACTATGTATTAAGTAATTGTACATTATCATTATAAACTTATTTAAACAAATTGGACACTAAACTGTGGATTCTAAAGATGTTTTTAAAAATTTAAAAATTTGTTATTTCTCCATATTTTACCTGAGTGTTAAGTTGTCACTCAAAATTATCACTCGAAACAAAACTCAAATGAAAATAATTAACTTATGTGCATAATATTAACACTTAAAAGCTTAGTCACTTAAGTGATAATATTCATCAACAACATAACTGTGGTTAAACTGAGGGAAGTGTCTCATCAAATTTTATTCCTCTAGAAACATATCACTCAACCTTTAATGTTTAATGTGACACTTGAGTGATATAATATATCACTTAAGTGACAATATTATTGTTAAAGGGCAATGGTTTAATGATCTTTCTCCTATTTCATATAGCATTAAATATATATTTTAGGTAGCTTTCCCTTTTGTGTTTTTTATATAACTTTGTATTGTTATTGTATTTGGTTTATGAACAAATAACATTGCAGAACCAAGAAAGAATTTTGGACTCTAAAGAATTTGTATATGTATATGAAATGTCTTTCTATGATCATAAGTAGTAGAGAGGTATATCTATTCTTAACGTTTTTTTCTTTTTATAATTTCTTGGAAATGTATTTCTCTTTTCTGTTATTGTATTTCTATCCAAATTTCTGGCATAGAATTCGAAATCTCAAAAAACTATATTTGAGTAATTCTTCATCGTTCCGAAAGGTGGTTGTGACTTTTGGAATAAACTTTAATCCAACGTTTCCTCTGTTAAAAGGAAATAAAAAAGAGTAGAAAAATTGGTCCCTGCATAAGCGTGTAGGGGTTTCATTGAAAAATATGAAATCAAAATCTTAAGTTTGTCTCTTATATTTCTGACTTTGTACTTGTACGGACTTATTGTTGGAATTTAAGAGTATTAGAGACACTTTTCATATTTATGAAGAGTTACTAATATTCATGAAAAGTTACCATTCATGAAGAGATGTAACTAATCAGAATCTGATATTTCTTGAATTTGAAAGATGTCTGATCAACATCTATATAAAGGGATCCTGTGCTCTACTGAAATCATTCATTCAGTCATTCTCTTAACACACAAATCAATTCCTGACAATCATATTCTTGTTTAACGTTAATACTAAGAGTGAGTATTATCGTTGTATTTCTTCTTTGTATTTCAAAAGCGGATTTCGTAATCCCTTTCACTTTTATAAAGGACGAAATATTGCTTTTAGGAAAGTATGTATTCACGCCTAGAAAAATATATCAAGTTTACATTGTTATTCATCTTATTTCCCTAAGTTCTTGAAAAATTGTTCCAACACTCACAATATGATACCACACCATGATTGAAGGATTAGGCCTCTCTGTTACAAGTTCCTAACAAGATTTCTCGCAATAAAAATTTAACTCTATATCCAAAACGTGAGTGGGTCACCAACCAAAGAACCAATTATTCAATACTAATTTTGAAAAACTTGTTTTTGCATGAAAAATAATTGACATAGGAAAGAGAACAAAATATTTTTTTTAAAAAAATAGCATTCCACATATCCTATAAAAATCACTTTAAAACTCACATTTAAACTTTTGGATGAATATGAATATCAAAGGTGATATAATCAACCATTTTTTCAAAATTTATGGAGCTAGTTTCAATTTAATTAAAATGTTAAAAAAATACTCATTTTCAAAATATTTGGAGAAATTTTTAAGTATTGATAATTATCGTTTTTTTAATAAATAAGTTCTAGTTGAGTTCCCAAATTTTTGAATTCAAATTTAATAAACCATAAAAGGTATGTTAGAAGGTAAAAAAAGCTATATTAGTTATCTTCAGCCTAACATATATTTTACAATGATGAGTTAACTTAGAAGTTAAGCAACCAAGGTGAGATAGCACCTTCAACTCCAAATGTTCTTACCCAATTTTCTTTTAATAATATCCATACAGCATTAACTCGAAAGGAGTATCTCTATCTTCTAAATAAAATAACCTAAAATAGTTTTTGAAACTAAATTTAAGTTCGAGATTAAATTACTCATATCAACTCTAACATCACATTATTTATAATAGTGTTTAACTACTATACAACACATCTATAATAAAAAGAACAACTTGAAAAAGTATAAGATGACTCATCCAAATATAACTATGACATATATATATATATATATATATATATATATATATATATATATATATATATATATATATATATATACTATATTATTAAGAGTAATAATGAGTCAAAGCATATTAAAATTTATAAAAGAACCTATATACATATAAACTACTATCCTAATCTAAGCATCCATAGCTTCACTATCCTACACCTAGTCAACAGAAATACCCTCGTTTGTTTATACCATTAAGATGATAATTATAAATAAGAAAACAAACACACAAGCAAGCAAAATATGGAAGAGTAAGTTAATTTACCAAAAAAACATACATACGACTTTTTTTATAGATATTAATTAATAAAACACAAGTACATCAAACAATCCTAAAACATATAATCACTAATTTTAAACTTGACCATCCAGATACATGTATTGATGTCAAACTCTGATAGATTATGTACTTATGGTAACTTATATTGCTCTATAAAGTCATTATCAATGGGTTTCACTCTACCACATACTTTTGGTCACTCAATGGTATGGAGCTTAAATGATCCAAAACCATCATTGTCAAGCTTCCACTAAAAGCCACATTAGCGATGCTCAATGCCACACTAGAAAAAAAAATCAACACTACGAATTGGTGAACCGGGGACTTGTTCAAAAGACCAAATTAGTATGTCTGACTTAATACATGCTTTGAAAACAGGTTTTTGTGTCAGATTGAATCAATTTTCCCAAATGTCCAAATTCTCAATTGCACAAGTCAACACCAAATTCACTCAAAACAAGCACACATTCAAAACAACAACAACAACTTCATCTACCAAATTATAAATTTCAAACCAAACCAAGCATACACCTGAGTATATCAAAGCATTAACAACATCAAAAAGTGGTATTTAGCTTCCTTAACCTATCAGAAAATCAAATTGCTTTAAGGAACCTAGAATGACTCTCACAGCTCAAGAAACTCTATATGCTCATATAAACCACAAAATCATGATCAAGGCATAGTGTTAGTACCATTGATCAGTAAGGAGTCTTATAGAAGACTCAGATGACACATGCAAGAAACATCAACTTACATGCATAGGAAAACACACCAATTAGAGAAAATAACATAAATTATGGATTAAAAGACTTAGAAAGGACAAAGGGTTCTTAGAAAAATAGTTTTAGGAAGATAATATTCTTTTCAATAATTAAACTCGTTAATTGAAATTTTATGTATATGTCTAAAATTTTAATATTAAAATAAGTTAGTCTTATTATTTAGAACACAGTGTAACTTCTAATAATCTATTTTGTAGCTCTTACATCAACACCTTATAAAGTTAGTTCTATGACAACATTGAAATAAAAAAACTAATATAATTTAATTTTTTTAAATCATAAAAAAATATATAAAATATAAAAAAATTGAATAATAATTTTAAAAACAATTATTTGTATATTTTTATTTACAATGGAAATGAGTTGTATATGCTTCATTTCATATAAATTTCTTTGTTTGTATACGTGGATTTTCACTTTAAATATCTTAATAATTTTAGTATTTAAGAGAAATATATTATTTTCTTATAATTGACATCTAAAAGTATATAAATTGAATGTGATAATATATTACACGAACTTATAAATCATTCAATAAATTATACAATGAAATGAGTCAATAAATTATAGTGTAAATTTTATTTCAATAATATTTAATTAAAATAAAAGTTGTTGTACCTAAATAATGTTTAGTTAATTACACGCTGACTATATAAGATGACATATATGATCATCTATATATTTAAATACATAAAAGTAGTATAAAAATGTCAAAAGAAGTTTTCCATTATTTTTATTGTATTTAAATATTATATATATATATATATATATATATATATATATATATATATATTAGATATAAATGTTATAAATAATATATATCTATATTTATATAATGAATTTTTAATATCTAAGGATCACCGAAAAACTACATTAAAAAGTTTATCCATGATTAAATAACTTGTTATAAAATCACGGTCAAAGATCTAACATGAAAGAGATATCCAAGGATGCATAAAATAACACACAAAATGTGTGTAAAGTTATCAACATGTCTAAAGAAAAAACTGATTAGTGAATATTTTCCTGAATGTATTTAGTTTATTGCGTTAAAATAAATAAGGAAATTATGCTTAAATTTCATGTATTTTCCCATTTTTCCTAATTATACTTAATTTGATCGGAAATTCTTATTTCAGTTAATTTAAATTTTCTAAGCTGATTAATATTAGTTGCAGGGAAATTTTGGAGATATCTTTTGGAACATTAGGAAGGAGACATGATCATTAAAGACTCTACAATTAGGCATTTCATTTTTAATTAAATTGTAACTTAGTTGTCAAAGAAGCTTTAATTAAAATTATGAACAATGGGCCATTTTGGCAAAAATGTAAAAAGCTTAATTGTAAAGATGATGACATGGCACCTAGGGTTTTTCAAATGGGTGGACCCCACTCCATTTTTGAGACACACGGCCATTTGCTAGCCAGCAGCCGACACTTCACTTACTCCAATTCTCGACAGATTTTGGGGGCTGGAATGGAGCACGGTTACGGAGGTGTCCAGTCGCCACAGGGTTTGGCTTTTCTTTAAACGTTTCAGGGGATGAGTTTTTGAATGTTATTCACGCTATTTGGGAGAAATTTATTATATTGGATTTTTATTCCATTTGCCACATCCTCTTTTGGGGTTTTGTTGTTAACGTTGTAGGAGGATGAGTTCTTGAATTTATTCTTTTTTACTCACGTTGTTACATGAACGATGCTACCCCTTTCCAATTTGGGTTTTATGCTCTTTTATTTCAAGCATTTTATTGCTTCTTTGCTGGAGACATTGATTTTTATTTTATAAAAAAAGTTGGCATTTTTCTTTTCTAATGGATAGCAAGCAGCACGTTTGTTAACTCATTGGCAAGTGTACCAAATCGTTCAAGTAATAAAACCGGTAAGACCAGGTATCGTTTTCCCAAGAGACTCGTAATACTAGAAAATTGTGTGATTAACAACTCATTAAGACTCAAGAACATAACATTCATTCAAGAATATGTGCAAAAAGATAAATTCACAAGTAATTACAAGGTTGGACTTTGGTATTGAAGGCACTTAGAAATGGAAAAGACTAGAAATGGAATGAAATGTCAATGTTAAGATTAAATTTCACCAATTCACTCTTGTGTATAACCAATTTCATCTCCTTTCTATCAATTTACTAAAGTCAATCCACTAAAACACTCTAGCCCTAATCCCTTAGGTGAAAAAGCCTAGGTTTTCCTATCAAACTCCAATCCCTTGGAAAATTTAACAAGCAAAACCCGCATTAAGAACTAGGATCTAAGACAACATGTGAATCATCTTCCATCCCTAGAATCAATGAACCACAAGGACTCTTGTTTCAGTTCCGGGTTCCATCTTACGTCCCCATAACCCATGAAACCCCAAAATCAAGTCATGAACGTCCCCATTACATGCAAGCTTTAAGAATAGAAACAAGAATACTAGCAATTGA
>NW_014542916.1:26172-48810 GCF_000741045.1 Vigna radiata var. radiata
TTTTCCTTGAATGCATTTTCGGATTTCTCTTGCTTAATTGTTGCATTTAATTTTATTCCAGCATTGATATTTTCTTTGTTATTCATTTCTTGCATTGCAATTAGTTCACACACCTTACTTTAGGACTGTTCAATTTATTATTTTAGTTCATTATGCTTTCAACTATGTTCAGTTGTGTTTAATTATAATTTAGTCAATTGCATTCACAAACTTTTCACAAACCCCCCCACTTCGTGTCTGACTTAATTCTCGAACCGCAAAATTGGTCCTTGAGAGACGACCTAGGAGTCAATTCCTAGCTATACTGCATTTCTTATATGCAATTAAAATTGTGTGGGTTGCGACAGCCCATCAAATTTTGGCGCCGTTGTCGATGACCAACGGTTCGGTTTTAGGTCTTTGTTGTGTTAGTGTGTGTTGTGTTTTGTCTTGTATTGTGAGTGTGATGTTCTGTTTTGTGTGTTCGTTTTTGTATGTGTGTTATCATGTGTGTTGCATTTAGGTAGCTTTAGTTGCATATTTTCATTGCATTCTTCTTACCCCCCCTTCTACATGTCTACCTATTTTGGTTATCTGGATACTATTTCTTCTGCCGGTGTCTATGATTATGATTCTCTTTCTGCGGTTAACTCTGATATTGTTTCTCATGCATATTCTGCTGACTTTTATGTTGAGAACAATATGACTCATCCTCCCATTCTTGAGAGTGCTCTTTAGGAGCCAACTTCACTTAGTAAGGATGATGTTCATTGCGTTCTCACATCTGGACTGATAGATTTGTTGCCTAGGATTTATGGTTCTGCAGGTGAATGCCCACATAGACATTTGGAGAGGTTCCAATGCATTTGCTCTGAAATGAAACCTCCACATGTCCCGGATAATCACATTTTCTTAAAGGCATTTCTGCATTCAGTAAAAGAAGCAACATGGGAATGGCTTTATTATCTTCCTCCAGAATTCAAGGCCAATTAGGGAGATCTTAAGCATCGGTTTTTGGAAAGATTTCGCCCTACTCAGCATCATTTTGATTCATATAGCAACGATCCTGGGTGGAATGATCCTAACCTGGGATGGTATGGTACTTCACAGCTTCAATATCAAGAACCACCATTCCAGCACACTTGTGTGCCTCCCTCTGTCCAGCAACAACAACAGTTGCAGTTTCATGAGCCTGCCCAAGCAACTTCTCATCCTTCCACTACTTCTGAGCCTACATTGAAGGAGTTGTTGAGACAAATGACTGCTCAGAATATGCAGTTTCAGCAGGAAATTAGAACTCAGATTATGTAGTGTCAGCAGTTCCAACAAGAGACCAGAACTTCCATTCAGAGTTTGACTGATCAGATAGGGCAGATGGCCACTCAACTCACTGAGGAACAGTCTTATGTTTCAGAGGAATCAACATCTCAGATTGTTCAGCTTCCAGATGATGTTGGTGTCATCCACATAGGAGATGGGGAGCAGAGTCATGAGCTTACTATTGTGCCACTTACTTTCCCATCCTCCTATACCCCTACTCTTGCACCTGAGGAGACTGATAAGAACTGGAGGACCAGGCTGACATGAGCAACACTTTTGAGATAGGTAGACCAGCTTCAGGGAAGTGGAGGTAAACATACCTGTGATTGATTTGGTTGTTGATGATTATGTTGATGATAGGTATGTTGGTGATTATATTATTGATGAGCATGATTTTGATTTTCACTCTTTGCATGATGAGAAACAACTTTTACCATCTTGTCTGAATGTTTATTCTCCATGCATTGAACATGAATCTGATTCTGTTGTTGATATTGCTTCTGAATTTGAAAGTGATTCATGTTCTGAGAGTATATCTGATGTTCAGCATGTTACACTGGGATTGGGTGTTATACCCCTGCATGTTAATTTTGTAGAACCACATTGCGCTAACCATTTTGCAGGAGGTACATATGAATTTAACCAAAAAGCACCCACAATGGAGAACAAAGGTGCTCGCATACACAAGAGTTTGAATATCAATAGGCACCGGCTGAACACGCTCATCAGCATTCACTTCTTATTTGATCCAGCTGTGGAGGACATCTCCCTGCTTGATCAAATCTGGAGACTGAAGCAGTTCTTCCTCAACACTTCCTTGCTGAATCCAGTGGTGGAAGACCTCTCCTTGAAAGTCCAAAATTGGCAACTGCCACCATGACCAGGGGAGTTTCCTTTTCCCTTCTCCCCCCTTTTCCGACTTTTATTGCACTTGTTCATGATCTGTTAACTGTTTTGAATTCTGATCTCATGCTTGTGACACACTGAGGACATTGTGTAGTTTAAGTGTGGTCTATTGGGGGAGTGATGAGTCGATATTTTATTGACTGCACTTAGTTTATTGTACCGAATTTAATCAGGGAATCGTGCTTAAATGTCCGGTATTTTCCCGTTTCTGCTAATTGTGCTTAATTTGATCGGAAATTCGAATTTTAATTAATTTGAATTTTCTGAGCTAATTATTTGCATTATTATTTGCAGGGAAAATTTTGGAAACACAATTTGGGACATTTGGAGTGCTATCAAATAAGTCAAGACTCTTCACATGGACATTTCAAATTTAATTACTTTGAAACTTAGTAGTCTAGATAATTTTAATTAAATTTGTAAATAATGGGCCAATTTTTGGTAAAATAGTTTAGGCCCAAAAAGTTAGAATAGATGACACATGTCCTACCTAGGGTTGGGTGGATCCCACCCTAATTTTTCAGCACACACTCTCTCGGCAATAGGTAGCTGCAGCTGATGCATATTTGGGGATTCACACTCTCTGAATAATAATTGGAGGCTGCAACGTATTGGAGACAAAATCTGCACTGATATTGAAGATGGAAGGCTACGNGTGAAGCAATCTCCATTTCTTTATTCCAGCATTTTTGGTTCATTTAGAATAGCATTTCAATGTCCAGCCGCACTTGCTTACATGGTTTCTCTTGAACNTTTTTCTTTTTGCCTTTAAATGCATTGTACGNTGGTTGCNTTTATTAGATAATGAAGAAGCNTATTNTTATTTTTGANAAGCATTGCTGCATTTGATGAATGTTAGAAACTTTCTTTTATTGATTTCAACGCTGTTACGGCTAACAATTTTTGGCATTGGATATTTCTTTTTTTTATTCAAGAGCGTAGGATTCCATTTTATTTTAGTCTTGGGTGCACNTTGTCCAGCTGGAGAAGGCTTTCANGCATATTCATTTTATTTTCTTTTGAAGAAAGGTGTTGAACTTTTATTTCAATCTTCCAATATTGTGCATGCGTGATTTATCATTTGAAGATATAGTTGCTTTTACTTTGGGATTATGATGCAAGCCGTGATTTGATTTTTGGAATAGTTAATACTTCATTTTCTTACATTTAGCAAAATAGGAATTTTGGGAAAAGTGATGTACGGTGATGGATTTTTATTGTTTTCCTTAACAAAAGAAAAAAAAAAGGATGCACGCTGGTGATTTCTTTTCTTCCAAAAGTGATGCACATTGGGCATTTATTTTTAAAGCAGGTGATATTTTCATTGGGAGGGTCACGACAATGCCTCCATTTAATTAGCTTTTACATATTTTATTTATTTTTTTTACATATTTTCTAGTCATAGTATTTTATTTATTAGTTATAGGATGCATATTTTATTTTAAGCCGCAATGTGAATTTAATGTTTAGTTAATGTGTTTCTTTATTATCCATCTGCATTTTAATTAGTTTACATGTTTTGTTTTAGGAATTTTCAATTTACTTTAACGCTTTTAATTATCTTCGGTTTAATTTCCATTTTTAATTTATTTTAATTCACCTTGCAAAAACACATTCAAACCCCCCCCCCCCACTATGTGTTAAACCTGATTCTGAACCGCAGTTGGTTCTTGAGAGACGACCTAGGAGTCACTTCCTAGCACTATACTGCATTTCTAATAAATCTGATTTTTCTTTGATTAGTTTATGTTTTCTGCGTTAAATTTTTTTCTTTTCTAGGTAGTTTTTGTTGCGTCTTGTGTACAGTTTTGCATGTTTCTTGTGATCTCTAGACTTGGTTTAGGTTGTAGATTTATCTTTCACTTCATTGATACTCTGATTGGTTTGCATCCTTGCTTTTCTTTGATTGGAGGATGATCATGATGTTTGAGAGGGTGATTGATTGTGACAAGAAATTACCCTATGTGAGATTTGAGCCACTTAATGTTCTTTCTTGTGTGATATGTCTCTTGATTGCTTGCACATATGCCTTGGCTTGACTCTTGTTCATAGTTCTTGATTGATATGCATGTTTGAAAGTGATAAAGGCAGTTTTGTTGTTGAGCCTCTCTAGCCAAATGAGCCTACCTTGTTATGATCCTTTGATAGCCCCTTTGAGCCTTTACTTTCCCCATTCTTTGTTTTGAAGCTCATACACTAGCCCTAAGTGAAAAACCATGATTACCTTAACCTTAGGGAATTTTGGAGCTTTGGAATTATTTTGGGAATAAGTGTGTCTCTTGGGATATTCAGATGAATTGGCTAGTTGGTTCCTCTTCTTGCTTTTGTTTTGTAAATAGGGTGTATCTTGTCTCTTGAAATTTGTGTTCTAAAAAGAGAGAAAAGAAAAGAGACAAGATGAGAAATGAAAAAAAAAACAGAGAAAAATGAGAAAAATAAAAAAATTGTGAATAATGGAGTCAAGAAGAGGATTGAATTAGAGGGTTTTGGGTGTGATTTAACTATGTTTACACTTGTTCCCCATTGCTCCTCTATTTCTTTTGGTTTGTAGCTTCTTATCCATATTTATCCTCCCTTGTCCTTGGCCCCATTACAACCATGAAAAGACCTTTTGATTTGAACATGCATATGTTGAGTGTTGATATTATAGGCTTGCCAAATCTATTTGTGTTTTCTTAATTGAGTGCATTGAGTTTACACTATTTACCCTAGACGCTTGAGAGAAACACTGATAGTGTATCTGTGAGGTTTTGTTACTATTGATTCACCTCTTAAGCTGATTGATCATTTTGCCATGCTTTGAATTGTCTGGATGACCTCTTAAGTATCTGCTTTCTCTGATTCATTTTGTGTTGGATATTGTCTACTTCTTTTCTCTGTCCAGATTTCTTGAGAACTATGTAATTTTGTTCTGTCCTTGTGAGTCTTAGTTTCCTGTATGTTGAGTCTGTCTCTTCTCTGATGTCCGTAGAACTGTTCCTTGATTTGCGTCTTGATTTTGCCCAAGAGTGCAAAAGACTAAGTGTGGTCTATTTTGATGAGTCGATATTTTCCTAACTGTATTTATTTTATTGCGCTAAAATAAATTAGGGAATTGTGCTTAAATTTCCGGTATTTTCCCGTTTTTCCTAATTTTGCTTAATTTGATCGGAAATTCTTATTTCAGTTAATTTGAATTTTCTAAGCTAATTAATATTAGTTGCAGGGAAATTTTGGAGATATCTTTTAGAGCATTAGGAAGGAGGCATGATCATTAAAGACTCTACAATTAGGCATTTCATTTTTAATTAAATTGTAACTTAGTTGTCTAAGAAGCTTTAATTAAAATTATGAACAATGGGCCATTTTGGCAAAAATGTAAAAAGCCCAATTGTAAAGATGATGACATGGCACCTAGGGTTTTTCAAATGGGTGGACCCCACTCCATTTTTAGAGACACACGGCCATTTGCTAGCCAGCAGCTGACACTTCACTTACTCCAATTCTCGGCAGATTTTGGGGGCTGGAATGGAGCACGGTTACGGAGGTGTCCAGCCGCGACAAGGTTTGGCTTTTCTTTGAACATTTCAGGGGATGAGTTTTTGAATGTTATTCACGCTATTTGGGAGCAATTTATTATATTGGATTTTTATTCCAGCTGCCACATCCTCTTTTGGGGTTTTGTTGTTAACGTTGTAGGAGGATGAGTTCTTGAATTTAGTTTTTTTTACTCACGCTGTTTCATGAACGAGATGCTACCCCTTTCCAATTTGGGTTTTATGCTCTTTTATTTCAAGCATTTTATTGCTTCTTTGCTGGAGACTTTGTTTTTTATTTTATAAAAAAAGTTGGCATTTTTCTTTTCTAATGGATAGCAAGCAGCACGTTCACGACATTATGCAGGAGGAAGCGGCATCTTCATTTTTTATGCTTTTAGACAAAGCATGCGCTGATTTCAATTTACTTGGAGAAAAGCTCATTTCGTTTTGGTTGGAGGTGCACACGTTGATTTCTTTGCTTGGAAAAAGGAAGATGCGCTGATTAACATTCACTTATTGCACCACNGTGACATTTATTTTACTTTGAAATTTGAAGCACACAGCTGCATTTACTTTTTACTTATGGAAGAAGACGTACTCAATTTTGCTTTAAATTCCAAGNTGCACTTTATATGATTCATTAGTCTAAAGCTTTGCATTTTAAAAGAATTATATGTNTTTTCCTTGAATGCATTTTCGGATTTCTCTTGCTTAATTGTTGCATTTAATTTTATTCCAGCATTGATATTTTCTTTGTTATTCATTTCTTGCATTGCAATTAGTTCACACACCTTACTTTAGGACTGTTCAATTTATTATTTTAGTTCATTATGCTTTCAACTATGTTCGGTTGTGTTTAATTTTAATTTAGTCAATTGCATTCACAAACTTTTCACAAACCCCCCCCCCCCACTTCATGTCTGACTTAATTCTCGAACCGCAAAATTGGTCATTGAGAGACGACCTAGGAGTCAATTCCTAGCTATACTGCATTTCTTATATGCAATTAAATTTGTGTGGGTTGCGACAGCCCATCAAGAACAAATATTAAATTATAATAAAATAAAAGATAGAAATATTCATTTTAATATAACATGAGATCATCATAGAAAAAAAATTAATTAAATGTTTTAAAAGTGCTAGATGTTATTTGAAAAGGTTAGAGGATGGGTAGAGTGTTGACACTTAAAGTTTTAAAAGCATTTTAGATACTTAAAAAATGAAAACATGGAAGAAGCTTAAATTTTAAATTGGTTCATTTGAAACTAAGTTACGTCTAATTTTTCTTTAAGCACTCCAACAGGGTTTTATTAATCTTTTAAAAAATATATTACAAATGAATTTAACCATTCTTGGTTTACAACCAAGTATCATCATTCCTAGTTTAACACATTATTCCAACTAACTAGAATGTTTAACTTCACTAAGTTAAATTTAACAAGTGTTTTAATTCATTTATAAATATAAAAACAACAAAGTGTTTTTGAAATACAAGGATAGAAGATTACTCTCGTTGAAAGGATATGAAATTAATACAATGAAGTTATGAAAACTTGTAAAAAAAACTTTTCCTTTTCAAAGTCAGTCTAGATTATGCGAGCTTAGAGAGAAAACAACAGTGTAAATGTAAGCAAATATAGTTCTTCTTCATGTCTTCGTTTTGTGCAGTTCTCTTTATATAGACTTTTTTTTTATAAGATTTGTTACTCTACACATTGACTTTTGCATAGGGAAGTAGCCTTTTAGTATGAGGTCAAATGTTATGTTGTGTCTTGCAAATGCAATTATGCTGCTTGTATGAAATAGACAGGCACAAGACATGCAAAAAACATTCCTAAATTATCTTCTTATCTCTTAACATTCTTCTTATTTGTTGTAACCTTTTGAATAAAGCTTTGTATTGAATTGATCTGCACAGAAAAAGATAACACAACACAACAAAAGTGTTATAGATGTTCCTAAGCATTTAAGCATTATACGCGAATCAACGTTTAGACATAGTCTATTTGAGTAACGTTTAACATTTAAGACATCTTTCAATTATTGTGTTTAACACTTTTATCCTAGACGGTTTATTTGTTAAACGCTATTTTGTTTAGACGCTATTATTAAATTTTAAAGCAAAGTTTGCTTAAATGATTTTGTCTTAATAATTTTTGGCTTTTCTTTGAGCATAACATCCTTACTTTGAAATTGTTTGATGTTTGTTGCATATGGATATTTTGATCATGGAGGCAAACCTCCAACCCTTTAATAATAAGAGATTTGTTTCTTTTCGGATTCCAAATCTCATTTTAGTGGAACTTCTATTTTGAATTATTTTAGATTTGTGTCTTTGATTTATGTTTATGCTTGTGTGCAGGATCTTCTGGAATTCATGGTCGAACTCTCTCCAATAAGGGAAGGATGATGACAGATTAATTAGGTCCAAAGGAACAACAATTCAAGAAAATAAGCTCCTACAAGAAATCATTTATCTTATGGGGGAGAAATTTAAGAAAGAGGAAGTTACTTCTACCAATATCCAACTTAAGGAGAAGGAGTCTTCAAGTGGTATGAATTTGAGGACAAATTCTCTTCAAGAATAAGGGTATGATAGAGGACTATCTCCTAATTCAATACAAGAAGAACTCAAGGAAGAGTCTTTGCAATTCAAAGGACATGAAGTCACGAAGATCATGGTTTGGAACACAATTATATAATATTTTTAGGCAATTAAAAGAATTGTAATTTTGTTTTAATTTTTTTTTTTTTTTGAATTTTCAAGTTATTTTTAGACCTGGTGTTTTTGAAACTTTCTTTTAGGGTTTCTTAAGTGACTTAAACATTTGTGTTTGTATATATGGACATCAAATACATATATAGACACCTTGGTTGGTTAATATATAAATTTTTAATTTAGTAAGAGGGGATTTTCTTAATTCTTGAATTAGAATTCTGATTCTTATCAAAGATAGATTTCTTTGTGGCAAATCTTTCTTGACTTACCAATATGTTAGATTGTGGTATCTCTAACTCTAATTCTTATAAAAGATGACAATCTTTATAATGAATCTTCATTGACTTATCAATATGTTAAATTGTGGTGTCTCCATGTCTGTTTTATTTCACATTCTTCTCTGATTTATTTTCATTTATGTCTCGTGAGGATTCAAATTCACAACTATAATACTCTTTTATGAATAGATCCTATCATCTAACACTAGTATGTATCATTTGTATTCGGATTGCATCATTTAATAATTTGCAATTAGCTTTCTTGAATTATTGTATTTTTAGTTGAACCTTTGAATTTTGATCTTTTATTCGGATAACGATAAATCGCCAACGTGTGGACTTTAGAACTTTATAATTTTTATCCGAATCGGTTTTTATTGTAGAAATAGTTGTTAAAAGAAAAAGAATGATGTGAATTTCTTCAACAATTAGTTAATTATAAAATATAGATTACATAAAAGGAAAAAATTATTTGTATTTTTAGTCCTTCAGTTTTAACTGTGTATTATTTTGGTTTGTGAGTTTGTTTTTTTTTTTTTGAAATTTTATGTAGATTTTGTATATTTCAAAAAGTACAAAATTAGTTTCACATAATTTAATTTATGACTTTTAAATAGTTCCCATAATTAGAATTTGAAAAGTTTAAATCACACTTTAAATTAGACATATTAAAAAGGAAAGCATGCCAAACTCATCCTTACTAAAATAAGATAGAAAGAGAGAACAAAGTAAGCACAAATTAAATTTTGGCAATAAATACCTTTAATATTAAAGTGAATAATTGAACTCAAAGAAAAAGTTGAAAATGAAAATGGAATAGAAACAATTATAAAAGATTCTTCCTAGATTTATAAACTATTCTTAAATTTTGTTGATCTCATTCTTGCATAATTTGAGTATTTCCTTCTTCTTCCACTTTCTCTACAAGGCCAATTATCAATCTCTTCCTTTGATGAAAAAAATTCAATAAGATCTTTATTATAGCATAGTGGATTTTGTATCAAATAGTATTAGAATCTAAGGAATTAACGGTTGAAATTATATGATTTAATAGATTCTGAGGTGATGTTGAAGCATCATGAATAGCTTATATATTGGCTAAAAGTGGTATTGCTTGGTAATCAATAAATATATTCCAAGATGCTATACTTTATAGCGAATCCAAAGAGAATCTTGTAGGGTTATGATAGTAAAATCATTGTTTTTCAAAAACAATTCAATAAATTAGAACTACAACTATCAATATGATATTCTAAAATATACCATTTTTATACATGTTATAACCTTCAAATATTATTTATAAAAATATCAATAAACTTAATTAAATATAATTTGAAGCTATGTTTATTATACGTGAAAGATAGATAAATGATGAAATATATACAACTTGGCACGAAAACTTGTAATTATCCATAAGTGTTATAGTTTCCAAAAGAGACAACCACTTTTTCTCATGAAAGTGTATAAAATACACAAACAAGTGATGAAAGAAATTGAGTTACTAGTTAGTAATGTCTTTCTAACAAATATAACAAGAGAGAACGTATATATACAAACATACATACACCAATGGAGCCATATGTGCAACCAACCACAAAACATTAAACAGCAAATGAAACTAAAGAGAGGAAACCCCCCTCAAATAAAAGCTGCTTTCTGAAATATAATGAACAACTATAACCTACATTACAGATACTATTTCTACATCTTCCCCTTCAACAACTTCTATCTATCATACACCTATATAATCAAATTATTGAGACTATTTTGAAAGCACAGAAAAGCTTAAAGAAAAATGTTGCACCACACCAGCAGTTGGCAGAGTAGATAAATCATAGCATTTAATGTTTATAGCACCACAACTAGGCTTCCTAAGGAATTCATTGTCAAAAGACACCACCTTCCATTCAGAACTCATTTAGTGCACATGATTCAGTCATCAATCTTCAAGAGGGTCATCTAATCAGGCTTGAAAAAAAGACCACAGATAGATCTTTCACTCCCTTGGCCTGGCAAGCCACAAAGAACTCAGGGCTCGCAGCCGCGAGAAATAGTCGCTGATTGCCAGAAGAGCTCGAGCCGATTGCCTGGTTGTTAATATCCGAAGCATCTGTTGGAGTGTTTGCTGTCTCAGATTGTCAGCCTGGAAACATGAGAAGATAAAATGAACTAATATGATTAATATTTGATGAGTGAGTCCATCATGTTTGGTGTAGTTTAGGTCCAATTTTGTGCATGCATGTCATAGAATACTTTTAGGCTCTCCTAAGGCATGCAAATATGCAATGAACACTCTTGGAAGTGGAATATGAAGTCCTGGTAAGAGTAATATTTTCAACCATTCAATCTAAATTCATTTTATTTGTCAATCAGTTTTGTTTTTTTTACACAACTTGTATGCAATAAGAAACACAATCCACTCAAGCCATAAAGGCAGATCGATATCCTATTTATTTATAGCCTCTGTCAGACTTTCTACCACATATACAACTCCTTTTAAAAGCTGAAACATAACTTTCCCAACAGAAAACTCCATGTAAAATACATTCAGTAATCAATAAGATTTGACCACATTCATGTAAAATATTCTACACCTAGAGCCTCTGCCATCGATTCTAAAACAACAGTCTCTTTTAGCCTTTCTTTTTATCCAAAACAATAGTATTTTTCCAACAATACCCTTACATATACATATAATTAAGAACTATTAATGCAGAACCATTGAAATTAAAAATGAGACATAAAAGTGGTTTTTTTGATAAATTCGCATTAATTAAATATTTCCTAATGTGTACCAGAACCTTAAAAGACTATTGCTTGAAATGGAGAAAGTATATGAATTAAAGTCGTTTAGCTCTAAAGCTTAAGATCTCTTTACAGTTCAAAAAGATAAGATTTAACAGAATTAAACTCAAAAACATATGTAAGGTTGATTACCTGGCGAAGAAAACCCTCTAAAGTACCAAGCTTTCCCATGGCCATAGCCATTTGCCCCATGTAATTCGCCACATTTCCCGAGGAGCCCGATGAATTGGGTGAACCATTAGCCAGTGTCTCAGACAGTGATTGCTGTAATGCATCCATCCCTTGGGAAAGAGCATCTTCAGCCTGCTGGGATGACTGCTGCAAATTGTATATGCCCATTAATTGTTGCTCAGTTAGAGGCTCCAACTGACTCACAAGAAGCTGCAACAGTGTCAATCAAATCTTAGACAGACATAACATGATAAAGGTATATGAAACTTAAAACTCAACACTGGAATCAAATATTGTCAAGATAAAACTGTTAAAAAATTGTTATTTCTTCTACAATTGGAAAGTTTTTTCTACAATATCTATTGGTATATCTATTTTGATTCTTTTTTTGCACTGAATATTAGACCACATGTTAGTGAAGCGACTTTCAAACTAGAAAAAAGCATGTAATTACAGAACATGGATAAATGACAAATTTTTCACCTTGAGGAGTTCAGACGAGCGAAAGCCTCCAATCCACATGAAACACCTCTCAGCTGGAGTCTTCCACATCCCTGACAGAATGTGGAAAACATCAGCTTTTGCTGCAATACCTTTCAGCCTGAAGATATCATCAAATTGAGCCATGAAATTATCCACAATTGTTCGAAGTTCAATATCTCCAGCATGGGAATTTATTGCTGCCCTTAGCTCATTTGTTTGCCTGTTATGCTCTTCTAGCCATCGTGCATACTCTACATCAAATGCCATAGCACCTGTATAAAGAGTTGATTAAATTGATTTAGGATTTGAAACAAAAACACAAATTTCGGCAAAACCCTGCAGTGACATCCTTACTACTGAGTACTATGTTCTTAGAGTTCAAAATCACAGTGTACTTGGCTTTAGGTGTGATGCAATTAACCACAGCAAATAACACTGAGTTCTATGGTGTACCAGAAGAATTCAGTACTTCATTGCACAGAAATGGCACAAGATGCAATCAAATAGTCTATGTCCATCAATGACCAATGGGAACCATCATAAGTGTATCCAACAAACAGATTGTTCTATATCTTCACACAAACAATGGTTTGTTTAATGAAAAGGAATCATATCACAGAAAACTTTGTGGAGAACTTAAATAAGACATAGATATTCTGGTGTATAGAAATTCCATGTTGGTTAGCGAGCGACAGAAACTCAAAATCAGCTTTCTGCCAAATTGCCAACCCAAAAATTTACATATAAACAAATTTCAGGATGCACATATTCTTAATTCAATGTGAAACTATAACAACGCCAAAAAGAAGATAATTTAATCAAACAAAATTTTCCGAGATTGTACAAGATGTTTATATACCATTTCCACTCATTGACTGGGCCTGATCTCCAGTGCTTGAAATAAATATTCCCTGGAAAATATTAATAACCAAATTGAAACACCTTTATGTAGTAACAGAATCCAATGAATGAAAGCTGACAAAAAAGGGAACTTCAAATAGTAGGTACCAAAATTTTAGAGGACAGAATAAAATACTAGAACAAAAGCAAACCTGCTGGCGGGCTCGCTGGAGCTCCTGCTCAAGTTGGGTCAGTTTCAGCCTACTGCTCTCTAATTGTTGCACATATGCCTGAATAAATAGAAAGAATAATTTGAAAAAGCAGTAAAGAAATATATATAAAACATATCACAAATTGTTGGGTGTCAATAATATGGCACATTGAACAACTAACCAAATCATAACAATAATTTTACAAGTTCATCTATAATTAACAGAAAATGTCTTACCTTTTTCCTCAGTCGGCTTTTCCTGGCAGCCTCACGATTTTGAGCAAGCCGTCTTAAGGTCTGAGTGAAAAATAAAAACAAAAATTAGCACATAATAACCAAAGACTTATCCTATTTGAACAAGATTACTGCATACAACCTTTTGATCTGATTTATCTTTAGATCTATCACTGGATTCACCCCTTTCAGGCTGCCAAACAACAATGAAGCACCATATTTTAGAGTACAAATATGCATGCTTTTATATGTGTGATAAAAAAAATTGGAATGATAAATAATTCTTAATGTCATAATTCTTGGGAGCATATACAAATGTCATTAAATGGATGAATAAAGTAAATCCAAGAAGCAGAATAAACTATATATTACACAACCAAAATAAGTACCAGTTGATTTTTGTCTTCCGTGTCATCTGTTGAAGTATCGGTCCTGGGGCTAGCATCAGCCATGTTGGTCTCTCCCCAATTCTCACGATGACCAGATGTTGAAGCAAGATTTGGTTGTGCGTCTTTCTGTAGTGCCAATGTCTGAGACCCAGCAATAGCAGCAGAAAGATTTATATCTGATGTTACAATTGACTGCACCTTACATGTAAGAGAAAAGTATGAAATAGAAACATTCACTGTAATTTGGAACATGTTGATTCTTGGAAGTATGTAAGCACATATAGAACACAAAAAATTACCTTATTTAAAGCTCCAAATTGAATATCAGCACCTAGAGCTTGGCTATTTGATTTCATTTGACTAAACACTGGATCTGAAAGACGGTATAAAACCAAAAGGGCAAATAGAGGTTTAAATAATTGAAAGACGACATAAATCCTACATCTTGTAATTAGCTCTGAAGGATCATAGTTGAGGAAACACACATTTCTTCTGGAAAATGTGGAAAATAAAGATTTTAAGGTAGAAATAATTTGAAGACTCATGTTAACGACTAAGGGAGTGAAAACCATACAAGAAAATATGAATTTCCAATATAAAATATACATCACAATCAGGCACAGAAATGGGGCTAAAGAATTCTACACCATGGTCAATTCACAAAGTTGTGCTTAGTTAAATAAAATTCTACACCATGAACAGACTATCTCCACAAGATACCAAAAAAAAAAAAGGAGATCCTTATCTTAAAAGGCAGCTTAAGGGAGAACTGAAAAGAATATCATATTATTCCTTAGTTGGTATACCACAATCTAGTTTGGCACAAATGCCAAACAAATGAATCCTGAGCACTAACCGATAAGTGCATGCAGAATAATACATAAAGAGAGCTGCATCTTTCATAGAAATAACGATATTACCCCAAGAGGCAGAACATATAGAATGGAACACTTAAGTTAGGAGCAAGTCACAAACAATTGAAATCACTTGAAAAGGATATTATTGTGCCTAGATAAATAATGGCAAGTACAACAATGCAAGCAATGGGATTATGGGACAAGATATTAAATTAACAAAACAGCAAGTCACAGCAACCATAAATACCACACAAAAATGGAGTCCAACAGTTATAGATCAAAACATGAGCAACATACTTCTGCTAAGGTTAATGGTATCCTCAACACGAAATCCAAGAGATTGCTCTAGGGTTCCAAATTCAGAAATGCGGGAAGGATGAACATTAGTTGCTTCTATGCCCCTGAAACCAAAATCATGATAACACGTAAAAGAAGTATATGAATGCATAGCCAATCATCTAAGCCGGACTGAGGAAGCCATGGAGTCATTTTCCAAGTACATGTTTCCAAGCTAAAGAAAAGTCATACTTGGATACTCAAGATCTAATAACAAATACATGAGAAAATTCAAAAACAAAAAGTCATAGTAAACTTTTAAGAAAACATGAAGCCACCAAGAACGAAAAATAAGACCCTACAGTACAGGGTTGTATAGTTTCAACTTCCTAGAATAATATAGAAGAAACTATGAGGGATGAATGAATCAGCACAATGAAGTGAACAGGAGAATTTGCCTCCACTATAAAATAAAGAATCTCCAATAAACAGATAAATTAAATATTAAATCATTTTCATTATTTCCCTGTCCTCTGAAACCAATAAGGCCTAAATTTCACCAGCAACACATCACAGTTCCTCAACAACATGAATAGTTTCAGTCAGTAACATAAGAGTTACACTAAACTAGGAAACATAGGCACCATATAAATAATCTATCCACATGAGAACTATAGAACAAATCAAACTTGATCCCAGGAAACTATCATAAGAACAAAAATAAACATTAAGCATCATAAGGGTCCTCTGGAAAATTTACATGGAACTCGAAGAAGGCAATGGAGGAGCGTAGCTTGGCATCCCGTTCACAACCTTGTTGGTGTCCTTACTGGTAACGTTTACCGTTCTACTTCTGCTACCCATCAATAACCATGCTCAGAACAACGACCATCATATCTCTCCATAAACCTTAACCCCAAAAGACCCTGAACCCATTTCACAAGGCACACACGACTTTAGTCAAACCCACCTAAGGGAAGAAGAGAAACTGAAACACACAATCTTCAATAAGAAAACCACAATTTAACAAGCTTCTCAAAGGTAAAATTCTAGCCAAACTAAATTTGTTTGAGCTCGGGAAACAGGAATCATGACAAAACAGTCACAAATTCGGTGTCATAACATTGGAACCAAAAAAAGAGTTGGAAGAACAGAAAGAAAGAAATAACAGTGAGACAGCATCACTCTCCGTACGCCCTTTCGAAACAAAGACAAAATTTTGGAACTCAAAACCAAAGCCCCTGCAGCATCAAAATAACCCCCCAAAAATACTAATTTTGAAAATGAAAACAAAAAGGCCCACCTTCTAAAAACAAAGCTCAAAAATATAAACTTGCAAAAGGGAAGCACCCCAAATTTGATATCAAAAAGAGTAAAATAAAAAAAAGTGATCTTGAGCAACCTGGTCGCATGAAAATCGAAAATAAACGAACTTTCCACAGATTTAAGCAACACCCAGAAGAAGAACCGATGGAATAATAGTCCTGCAAACCCTAACGAATGACAAGTTGACGATAAATACCAAGACTTTTTGACTTTTTTGATTGAAGGGAGTGGCACTTTAATATTTTATTATTATAATATAATGATGTTACACAGTACAATATCATCTCTAACCCTGGCAAATTTTTATATCTTTTTTTAATAATTTATTCGGTGATTGTTGCTTATGATTGAAAACAAATTTTATGTTTTTATTACCACACCACACACTCAAAGAGGAGCATCATGTGTCATCAAATTGATCTTTTTGGTGTAATTATATTATAAATATTTGTATGTATGGAGGGTGGAAAGAGAGAGAGGAAGAAGCGTGACGTTCAGACCATTCCATTTTCTTGCATACGTCCTTTTCGTCTGAAGCTCTAGTTCATTTGATAAAAGAAAATAACTTGCCTTTTTAAATTCTTCAAATTTCAGTTAACTTTACCACTTTTTGTTTTTTGTTTGCATCTTTCTTTTTACCTGTGCTCGTATTTTCATCACAACGCCGTGCCATACTAGTACTGCTACACTTTTTACCTGATCTTAAGGTGTTCCTTCATTCTTTTTCAAGCAATATTAATAAGGGTCTATTTGATTTTTACCTTTTTTTTAAAATCCAGTTAAAAGGGGAATCTTTTTAGTGTGGAATGAAAGGGGTTGAAAGATAACGTAGAAATTTACAAAATACCTTTCAGATATTTCTATTTTCTATTCTAAAATTTAATATACTATGGTTGAGAAATTTAATATATCCTTTTAGTGATGAAGTACCATAATTGATTCTTTCAATAGACACGGCATATTATTTTCAAAAATGAGATTCAATTCTTTATCAATATTCAGAAACAACTATTCAAAATTACATCTCAGTACTTTTCTTTTAAATACAAAATAGTGTTCTAGTTACAATTTTTCACCAAATGAATTGTCACACATTAATCTCACAATGTACTTGACTTTTATTTAATTCAATTAAACTCATTAACTATATATTGAATAGAAAATTAAACTCATTAATCTCACAATATATTGAATAGAAAATTATTAAGTGAATTCTAGTGAAGGCATTAACTTGTAAAAGAATAATCAAATTACTATTTTTTTTTAAATCACATTCAATACTTATTGTCTATTATAAAGATGGAGTTAATTGATTGAAATATGAGAGTTAACAGAGTTTTTAGTAAAAGTAATAAAATAAGCCATTAAAGAAGTTAATTTTATTTTAATTGGTACAACAATATCTTATTTGGGATCAATTAATCTTATCAGTTGGATTTTTAAAGCTTTTTTATTTTTAATTCTTTTGTGAAATTTATTTGTCTTACTTAGACTAAAATTGTGTGAACAAATCATTACTAAAATATGACCATAAGGAAAGAGATAATGATTTTATGATTTTAGCATACTTATTACATTATATCATTTCTAATTGCATGAAAAATTTCTCATCTGGATATCTAATCCATTTTTGGTAAAAAAAAAAAAAAAAAACAATCCAAGTGATTCTAAAGTTTCATAGGATAACAAAACCATTTCCAATATTTATTAGGTGGAGAAGATATGTTTTTTTTGTGTGAAGTGTATAATAGAAAAAACCTGTGTTTTGAAATAGGCACAAAAGCAACTAAATAAGAAGTTTAAGTTTGATATGTGTAAAAAAAAAAGTTATATATAAGAAGATTACTTTGGAACATCGTGTTTCTATTAGAATTTTTTCTATTATATTTACATTATTATCTTATTTATGTTGATGAGATTTTTATTATTGAAAAAAATGTTTTTAAAGTTAATTAAGCAATTGAACAAATTATTTTCCATTAAATACATGAAAGTTTATATATATATATATATATATATTCTTAATATAAAAGTCATACACGATAAAAATAAATTTTGGTTGTTATAAGAACATTATATTAAAGTAATGGTGTTAAGAGATTTTAAGGTGGTGCACAAGATTATATATGACACACATTGTTAATATAATATTTATATTTATATTTTTGTTACTTAACACATTGCTAATATGTTCATCGTATTGATTAATGATTTTTTTTTTCCATTAACAAATCTACTTTGGTGGGGTACTCAAATTATATTGTTAGAGATACTAATTTTAGGAAATTCAATTTGAATTATTGGATTAATTTTGTGAGGGGTCTCTATGATTTGGTTTTCTATAAAGTTGTTAATTTTTTCTATTAAACATAATTCCTTTATTATTATTGAAGCATGTAAGGAATTGTTTTAAGTGAAGAAATTATTTTAAGAGTGAAATTTTATTGAAAACAACATTGATTATTTATAAATATGCAAAGCAATATTTATCTTGGTAAAAAATTCATTCAAGATCTAAACATATTAATATATTGAGTGCTAAGTTTTTAGAGTTAGCAAATATTTATGTTGTTTAGAATTGGAATTTAAAGTTTATTACAGGTTAAAGTAGTTTTACATGCATACATTGTGAATTATACACAATTAAGTCCAATTTATAAAAAAATAATAATAATTTCTATTACTTTTATTATTTACGCATTGTTGAATGAATTAACTGAATCATTATTTTAGAAATAAATATTAAATTTGTTTAGTATATTTCAGAATTATAGATTAACTTGTCTAATTAAAAAATTGTGATGCTTTACAAAAATTAAAATCGATTTAAAACGTAAAAGAATTTTGTAATACAAATCTATATAGAAATTTAAAGTGAAAAGATTATTCACATAACCATCTATAGATGTAGTTAACATGTTAAACTCAAAAAAAAAAATGAAAGATACAATTATTCTAGAAGTAAAACAGAAAAAATAATAATTTGACACTCTTGCAACAAACAACACTCATATTAATAATATAACACAATATTAATTTTAAAAAATAAATAAATATAATTATAATATTATTATTTTAAGTTGTTAAGAAGAAAAATGTAAAAGGGTATTTGTATCTGAAAAAGTGAAGAAGATTTTAGTATGAGGATGATGAAATAAATAGGTAAAATAAAGTGAAAAGATGTATAGACTTTTCACTTTTCAGGTATTGCAACAACTCATAAGTACAGCGTTTTCAGCTTTACACGAACAATACAATCCACGTGAGTTATTATTACATCAAAATTCCTATTTATTTATACCTTTTTTAAATTCACAAAAATACTTTCTTCTTTTTTATATTATTATTATTATTATTCGGTAGGTGGACTGAGTTTATTGTTTGTTTACAGTCATTACATTAAAATTGTATTATTATAATTTTTTATTCATTTACAGGTTTTCATAGTTTAGATTGATTGTGGATTTGTTCTTCAAATTCGTGGTTTTAATTTTTTTAACTTTGATACGTTGACATTATTCCTTTATGTTAACACATATTTTATTATTACATTTTAACACAATACATGTATATATTTTTTATTAAATTTAGAACATAATAATAAATAAATAAAATTAATGAAAAAAATATACTGAGTTAAAATATTATAAAAAAATATCAAAATATATTTTTCTTTCTTTTGAAATATTATCCCTTATATATATATATATATATATATATGAATGATAGAAGGTCTTTCCCTGTATTTCTCTAAATTCATCCTGTAGCTCCATTTTAATGAAAATGATTATTTTGGCCTTCTATGTATTCCGACATCAATAAAAATCTTTGATTGAAAATATTTTTGTGAGAGTTACAAGAAACCTTACACCCTCCTTAATATTTAACTTTCATTTTTTCTTTCTGAGTTCCATATTCACTTTTTTCTTTCATTTTTCTCTCTTACCATTTTTGTTTTTGTCTCTTGTATCTGGCATTCCTCCTCCTCTTTTTCTCCTTTCTGATCCTATGTGAAAATCTAAAAAAGAAAGTGTAAGAGTAAATAGGCGTATTAAAATAATGAGACCGAGTAATTTATTTTAAAATAATTTTATAATATAAATAAAATTTTATAAAGATTGTTTCATTATCTAAAATACTGTTTATCTCTATAATCCTTTTTCCCTTCGTTCTCTCTGACTTCTCTCTACTCTTTTTCACTTTTGGGCTACATGTTTGACGATCCAGAAGTGTCTAGACGATCCTGACATCGAGGGTTACAACGTCTACTAATCAATTTCTCATTTTGAGCTGATAAAATTCGTTCCCCTTTTCTAGGTTTTCTCCTAAATATGTGATTATGCCGATTTTTTGTCTTGCATGAGAATTTTATTCTCTTTCTTGGCTCTTAGCTCAATTTAGGTTTTAAGATTAGTTTCCTATCACTAATCAGTGATTTGTAGGATTTTCTAGAGTTTTCTTGCGGTGCAAGCATCTGTCAGGGTTTCTGTGGATTGTGCAGAGTTTGATTGAGGTAAGGGAAGCTTGAATGTATTTAATTCATAATTTGGTTTGCATGTTTGGTAATTGTATGATTATTGAACTGATTGTGCTTAATTGATGTCAAAAATCGATGAAAAATGTGTAGTTTTGACTGTTTTGAGCATGAAATGATGAATTGGGATTTTGGTTCGTTTGGAGTGATGTTAATTATGTGGTTGGATGTTTTAAACTGTAGGGATCTGTTGTGAGAGTCGATGGTTGTGAATTGAAGTAATTTACACTTGTTTTTAACTAGTTTAGAGGAAGTGGAGTAGTGAAAATTTGTTCTGGGTACTAGGTGTCCTTTTGGTTGCTAAGGGTAGTCTAGGTAGGTTATTTAAGACTAGTTAAAGTCCATAAACTTATTGAAAATGTGCCAAAAGTAGTAGAATGAGATTTGGGTCCTTAGGTTGAGAAATTTGATGTTTTGAAGGGCGAATTGGTTAGTAATCACTTTAGATTGATGTTAATAAGGTTTAAGAACACTTAGTTAAGTCTAATTAGGTATATCACATAATTTAGGAGGATTAGAAGTTGGAAAAAGTATTGGGAATTGGTAAATTCTGGGTAGGATGGGAAATTCTGCAAAATTGTGCTATAGAATGATATAGACTCGCTGAGCGAATGGGGTGTTTCAACGAGTAGTTGTGGAGGGTGGCTCTTTGTTTGGTGATTCACACAGCGAGTTGGTGCGCTGAGCGACCAGTCGAGGCTTGAGAGCACTGTCAGATTTATTCGAATAACAAAGGGGTGCGCTCAACGAGTGTTTGAGAGGTTTGAACCATTGTCTAGACTTTCGCATAATGAGTTGGGGCGCTATGTGAGGGGTTGGGATTTGGTACCACTATGAGTTTATTCGCATAATGAGATGAGTCGTTGTGTGAGAAACCTTTGGATTTGCTCAGTGAGGGTATGCACTAAGCGATTGTGCCTGGGTATCATGCTTTCTTTTTCTTCTTTGTTTCTTATTTGTGAAGTAATGAAATTGATTTGAGTATGGTTGATGTATGTTTATGAATAGGGTTATTTAAGTATCAAAGAAAGGTTTATGATTTCAAAATGGTGTGGAAGAGAATTTCAAGGAAGAATTTATCAATAGTGATTGTCAAAGTTTGTAAATATGAATATGGAAAGCTCAGTCTTGAAGTTCATCCTGACATTCTAATATATATATAGGGGTTTGCTAACTTGCGTACGCCTGTTTTTCAGTTGGTACATTTTAGCAATGTGTACCGGGTTTCAGTAGACAAAAATACCTTTATATCATGAATTCTAAGTTTTAAGGTTAAAGGTATTTTAATAATTTTCATTCTCAAAATTAAAAAAATAAAAAAAGAAACCCCCAATCCCTTATCCACCCCTCTCATTCCTCTCAACCTTTCTCTTTCATCTCTTTCACTCCAACATTTTCTCTAATTGAAAAAAATCAAAAACACTTGTCTTATTTTAATAATTTTCATTCTCAAAATTAAAAAAATAAAAAAAGAAACCCCCAATCCCTTATCCACCCCTCTCATTCCTCTCAACCTTTCTCTTTCATCTCTTTCACTCCAACATTTTCTCTAATTGAAAAAAATCAAAAACACTTGTCTTATTTTAATAATTTTCATTCTCAAAATTAAAAAAAAAAACCCCAAACCCTTACTCACCTCCTTCATTCCTCTCAACCCTTTCTCTTTTATCTCTCTCACTCAACACATTTCCTTTGTCATCTCTGCACTAGCTCTAACTAAAAAAACACTCATTATTAAATAAATGGTTAGAGAAAAAAAATACTTACATAAATAAAAAAATTAAAGCACCTA
>NW_014542916.1:49120-77076 GCF_000741045.1 Vigna radiata var. radiata
GGTGAGTAAGGGTTTGGGGTTTTCCTTTTTTAGTTTTGAAAATGAAAATTATTAAAATAAGGCAAGTGTTTCTAATTTTTTTCAATTGGAGCTAGAGTAGGGATGACAGAGAAAAGAAAAGGTTGGAGTGAAAGAGATGAAAGAGAAATGGTTGAGAAGAATGAGAGAGATGGATAAGGGTTTGGGGGTTTCTTTTTTTATTTTTTTAATTTTGAGAATGAAAATTATTAAAATACCCTTAACCTTAAAACTTAGAATTCATGATATATAGGGGTATTTTTGTCTACTGAAACCCGGTACATTTTGCTAAAATGTACCAACTGAAAAACAGGCGTACGCAAGTTAGAAAACCCCATATATATATATATATATATATATATATATATATATATATATATATAATATTCTAACACTTTCAATTTCAATTGATGTAATTTACTTTCTTAAAAGTTTCCATTAGTATATACTAAGCTCAATCATATCACATTTTAAATATTGGATTGTCATGATTTACTTTCTTAAAGTTTCTATCAATAACAATAATAACATCATCTGACCTTTATCTAAAATGGGAACACGACGAAGAAGCCATGCACATATACAATATTATTCAATCAAATCCAGCTTCCCCTTTTTAAAACATTTGAATTCCTATTTCATAATTTTTATTTATATTTCAATGTTTTATAAATTACACAATTTTTACTTTTAGGACTGAGCATTTGATACAGAATTAAAATCTTAAATTTAAAATTCTTGCAAAACTTTACAATATCTAGATTTTATAATTAACAATAGTTAAAGATGATCTAACACAAAAAAGGGGAAAAGTGTGTGCGTAATGATTAGTCTACCAAGCTCTCAAGTAATGATAGGAATATAGTATTATTGGTCAGATTGTTCGTTTGAAAATGAGTTCGAAAAATTAATTCAAATAAATTATTTTTATTAATTAGGATTTGTTGAAAATTTTTAAGTTTTTCCATTCTAATTAGACAATTTCAATTAAAAATGAATGAGCTCTGTTTGCATAAATACAATTTTTTCAACATCTATCATATAAATTATATTTAAAAAAGATAATGTTATCCAAAAGTATGTAAGTAAATTTGCTATTAAAAATAATAAACAAAATAAACTCAGTTTCATTTGATTTAACAACAAATCTAATACTATCTTGATTCAAATATAAGAAAACTATATTCACGTTTAATTCAAACAAAATTTAACTATCTAGTTTAATGTTAGTATTTAAATAAGAAATATTTCCCATAAATATGGTTGAAAATAAATTAAAATTTTTATAAAAAGTACTGAATAAATTAACTATAGTATGAAATTAGATTTTTTATATCTAAGTTTGGAGGTATTACCTCAATTTATTGTTATTAGATTTTATTATAGTCTTATCAGATTAAAAATTTAAACCAAATGATTGAATTTGAATTTTTAGATCAATCGTATTAGTTATAAATATTTAAAAGGCTAAATGTTACTTTTAGTCCTTATCTATTTTCAGCATGTTTACGATTTAGTATATTAAATTTTGGAAAGTAATTAAAATTTTTAAAATATTCATTTTGAATCGTTTTTAATTCAACAAGAACATTATAATTCATAAAATAGAATTAACTAACACATGTTAACTTATTTAACATTTTATTAAAATAGACTAAAATAAACTGTTTTCAAAACAAAAATAATAGATAGAGAATTTTAAAATTTAATGCTCCAAAATATAAAGAAAAAAAACAAAATTAATATAATCTTCAAACTATTAAAACAATTCGCTAATTTTAATTGAAGAAGAAGGTGAAAAATTATATAAAATTATATTGAGTTTTGTATTGAAATGGTCCCTGGCAAACTGCACTCTTCCATGCACGTTGAATCATGGCAACATGCCAACGTGGCAAACAGTGGCATTTCCGTGATTTAAGGCAACAAGAGGGGTCTTTGTGTTGACGTTGGAAACAGTGAATCAGAAATGAATCTGAGGCACTCTTCGCTTCTTTCTCCACCGCGCCGCCTCCTTTGAAGACGCCATTAAAAGTTTCAGTCACGCTTTGAAATGACAATCTTACCCCTTGGGGAAAAAGTCAAAGAGGTAACTTTGACTCAACGAAAAATCAAATTTAATTAATTCACGACCCACCTGCTACTTCTAGTGACCCAAATCGTATTTGGCTTCTTTTTATATTTTTTTGGGAACTTTTGTTTTATTTATTTATTAATTTTTTATTGATAAAACTTAAGATTATGTTTTAATTGTATTTTATGTGTTTCGAGTGTGGGTCGGACCTGCACAATATTTTTTGGGATATTGTCTTCTTTTTGTCTTTGTTTTATTGTTTGAAAGTATATCTGTAAAAGATTTTGTGATGTTTAAGTCAGTAAATATCAGAGTTCTGAGTAATAATATTAAATATAAGTAAATGTGATTATTTACTTTTCTTACCTTTGACCTATATTTACATTTTTTGATATGAGTTTGAGATTAACTAAACTTTAATCTTGATCCAATCTCAACCCAACGTATCATTTCTATTTACCTTAATCCTTATAAGAAAACTTTGTTTATAGACTGAAGTCAGATGTTGCTCTCTCTAATCATCCGCTCTTGTATGAATATGTCATATTTACTCTTTACGTGATTATTTTATTTCTAAGGCCGTCTTTACATTATCCGGTGTTATGTATGGTTGTTTGGACCATATGATACATTATAGATCTTCTATTTTTAGAATAATTTAAGCACATATTTAGTTACATAATATAAAGAAGAAGAAAAGGAAAAAATATTATATTTTTTATTCTTCGAGAAACAACAGGAACAAATAGAATATATTTCTAAAATTATTGATTGTGTTCTTACTTATTTCCAATGGGTCAAAAAGCGCAGTCTCCTTTTTTCTGTTTTTGGGTTACAACCTCAACGTTGGAGGACAATCACAGCAAGTCACATGCTTAAGGATGAATCATAATTATTATAGGATAGTTAAGAAGATAAGCACTCATTAGCGGATCCTTTAAATGAAGTAGTATAATTTATTTTATTTTAGTACGTGCCATTAATAGTTTTCCAAATTATTAACTTTAATCATTACAACTCTTTCCCGTGGATAAAAAAAGTTATACTTTATTTATAATTTGTTTATTCATTTAAAAAAATTATACTTTCTTTTAAATGAATAAATATAAATAAAGTACACGTGTTTATTCTTTTATCATTTATAATTTTATTTATCTCATATTTAATTTTTTAAAAATTTTATGAGTTTAATAAAGAATTAAAATTTTATTGTTCTTTCGTATCACATTGTTGAAGAAGTATTTAGATAAGAATGAAAGCTTTATTTACTCTAACTGATACCTGTCAGCTCTGGGAAAAAATAAAATAAAGTTTGCATGAAGATACTATCATAATATTCAAAATAATTAAGTATCCAAATATATTATCTTTTTTTTTTTTAATTTTTTAAAATCTATAATTAAGATAAATCACATAATTTAAAATATGAATATTTTAGTTTAAATTATTTAATATGTATTAATTTTAGATTTTAAGAAGTGAAAAAGATGAAATGATATATTTTAGTATTAGAGCGGTTAGGTTTAAGACGATTTGCGGAAAGTAAACTTCTTATGACTACGTCTTTATAATGTATATTTTGAATTAGAGTTTGAATGTGTTGTTATATTTATAACTATATTTTTTAGTATTTTTTTAGGTGTTATCAAAGGGATACATGAAAAGAAAATATATTGTCTTTTTTACTATAGTAAGTACAATTTTTTAGAAAAAAACTTTTCTTCACTAGGGAAATCCAATGAATTGTAATAATTATGAAAATATATAAATATAGTTAAATATTTTAAGTAAAAGATGAAATTGTTTATTAGTTATAATTTTAAAAAGTTGTTTAATTTTAAAAGATTTTCTAAAAAATATGATTTGAAATAATTATTCAATTAAAAAAATATTATTAGATATTGTTATATTATTATATATTAAAAGATATCTTGATAAATTTGTTAGATATTATGATATATTTTTATATATTATTGTTAGATAAAAATAAGTGAGAATAAAATATGATATTTTTCTTAAAAATATTAAGCTTATAAATATATGAGAGAATAAAGTTTAAGGGGAGAATTTTAATAGAAACAAAACAAGTTAAGGAAGAATGGAGGAAGTTTTACACGTTGAGTTTTGAAGGTGTGAAGAATAAGAGATGGGGGAGCTTACAACTTTTTTTATTGTTTCCTTTTCTATATGTTTTTTCTAGTTTCATTTCTTGTAGGGTGTGTACGGTGAGTTGGGTTAAATTGTGTTTATGTTTTATTTAATTATTATTTTTTGAAGTTAAAAGAAATATATTTTTTTTTCATGATTTTATGAGTTTCATGGGCAGGAGATGATTGTTGATATGTTTATGTATGTGGTAACTCAGCAAAAGGTGGTGAAGGATAACTATATATGTGCAGTTATTCTACAAGTAAACTTCGTTGGAACTCTTAAAGAGAGTAATGAGAATTAACACTTATGCACTTCAGTGGAAAAGCTCTAGAAGAGAATAATGGGAAGTGACACATTGTATGAGAATTAACAATAGTGAAGTATGTGCGAGAGTTACAACTCAGTTTCCTGATGCTAAGATCAATAATGGTTTTACTATTGTATGAGACAATAGGTTGTATGTGTATTTGTATGATGTGTTGTTTAGTTTTATGTTATTGAAAATATATTTAAACTTATAATGTGATGAAAACTATTGTTATTGTGTTCATCCATCTATTATGGTGGTTGTAGTTTCCATGTATTTTATACGAGAGCTGATGATAGTACAAGTCTCAAGGAATATGCATGACACTAAGAAAAATAATCAATATTATGAGATGTTTGAGATAATCTTTTAGTTTTATATTTTTAATTTTCGTTAAAGTTTTTTCTTAAAAGTAAAAAAAAAAAAAAAAGACTAAAAGATTATCCCACACATCTCTAGATATTTATCAATATCCCCTAGTTCCATGCATATTCTTTAATACATTTTCCATAACACATCACGTATAAAATATGATCATCGTAGGTGGAAACCACACGTATACAAATAACAATAGTTTTTATGACATTATAAGTTTAAATATATTTTTCAATAAAAAACATATAATTTTAAATATATTTTTCAATAAGACATAAAACTCAACCAACATATCATACAAATGCACAAAAAACCTATTGTCTCATAAAATACTACGACCACTAATGATCTTAGTATTAGGAAATTGAGTTGTAACTTGCGCACGCAAATTACCAATACAAGTGTCACTTTCCATTACTCTCATTGAGAGCTTCCTTGATGAAGTACACAAGTGCCACTTTTCATCACTCTCTTTAAGAGTCCTGATGAAGTTCACCCTTAAAAATGTGTACCGTTATCCTTTATCATCTTTTAGTGTGTCACCACACACAAACATATCAACAATCATCTCATGTCCATGAAAACTCTTATAAAATCATGAAAAAAAAAATCCTTTAAACTTCAAAAGATAATAATCAAATAAAAAATGACTATAGTTTCACTCAACTCATCGCACACATATACAAAAAAAAGACAAGAAAGAAAACAAGAAAACAAGAAACGAAAAATGTAAACTCCTTCTACCTCTTACTCTTCATTTTTTACTTCAAACCCTTCAAAATTTAACCTTTAAAACTTGTTTCCTTCTTCCTTAACTTTGTACCATTTCTATTAAAGTTTTTTCCTTAAACTTTGTTCTCTCGTATATTTATAAGCTTGATATTTCTAAAGGAAATATGATATTTTATTTTCATTTTATCTTCTAACAATAATATATAGAATATCTCATAATATTTAACCATATATTTTAATTAATAACAATATAACAATATCCAAAAATATCAAATGTCATCTGATAATATATTTCTAATTGAATAATTACTCATCAAATCTTATTTCTTAAAAATCTTTTAAAATTAAATAACTCCTTTAAATTATAACTAATAAATTTTTTTATTTTAACTTAAAAGTTTTAACATTTATATATTATTATACTTTCTAGAATCTAGTTTATCAAATGTAAATATATTATAAAAGAATATGAAGAAAAACAAATATAACTCAAACGATAAAATATTAAATGTTATTAACTATTTTTAAAAAAGTTTATTCATATATTTCAACTCAAATATATTTTTACTTTTTTTCTAAAAAAATTAAGCTTATTTTAATTTCTCAAATTGAAAAAAAGGCCGGTCTCCTAATTTAAAAACAGTCCACATTAGTTTTTAATGGATAATTTGTTTTTACTAGGATTTTGCTTGATTGATCCAATATATGAATTGAGCTTCTTGCTATCAAGTATTCAAGCTTCGAGCCTTTCAAAAGAAAAAAGTCCATCTACAAGAACTTCGACATTCAGTTCAGTAAGATATATTTAAATGTATAATGAATATTGAATTAAAATACTTTCTATAACTCTGATATTTATAAACTTTCATAGGCCTATTAGTATAACAACAAATAAGATAAACTCAATATAAAATAACATATCAATATATATAATAATTGAATTAAATTTATTATAATTTATAATATATATTCTATTTATATAATCATCTTTTTATATATATTCGGAGATTTAATATTTTATATAAATCTTTTATTTAGATCTCAAACTTGTTGAAATGTTTTCAACCTGACAATAACAATATATTTTAGCCTGGATAACAATGTGTTAAGTATAAGATAAAGATCGAAAGAAAATTATTGTAAAATCACTTGAATAAAAAATTGGTTTTAATTTTTATGATTAATTAATTTTAAATACCAAACACAAATTTGACCCGTTTAAATGGTAAAACATGTACATGGAATCCCATTTCAATTTACTATAACGAAAACATATATTAAACAAGATTAGAAAAAACAATCATCCTTAAAAAATTGACAGAATAAGATCTCCCTTTTTAATTATATATATACATATATTCTTTTATTTATCTTATAAAATCTAACAATTTATTTAAAAAAATTTAAATATACAATTTATTTAAAAAAATTATAAATTAATTTTATTTTTACTCGATGTATAATTTCTATCAACTTAGAAATATAACACTAAAAATCTTAAAGTGCACAAAAATAAAAAGCAACAATCATTGCTGATGATTTAGTCACGCAACTAATGATTAATATTTGATCTACACTGGGCCTGTTAATCATTAGACCGACTTTACTTTGGTAAATATAACAAATCTAAGTAATTTCAAAATCCTAGCTTCGTTCATATCATGTTTCTCTCTTTTTTAATATGTGAAACCCATTATTTCACTATGGAGGGTACAATTTGATATATAATAAAAAAATAACAACTATTTTAAAATAAGCCTCTTTAACTGAATGATGAATTAAACCATTAGTTTATTTTCTAAAGAAACTCAACTTAAAATTTGAAAAAAGAAATAACTAAAGTTATATATATTAAAAACCTTAATTTTTAATGTATGTTAAATTTTCTTCCAATGGCATCTCTAGTAAAAAAAAAATTTATTTGTCTGTAAAGACTCGAAAAAAGTTCACTTTTAAAGAATAGACAAGTGGCATAAGATGATAGGACTCGACTTTAGAAATAAAATAACATTTTATGAAAACACAGAACTCTAGTTTATTCTTATTATTTAGAAATTCAACTTCTCTCTAGAAACTTTGTTTTCTTGTTTTTTATGTCTTCTCTCTAACCTATTTTAGGTGGTGTTCCAGCGATAGTCTCGTAGAGAACTTCAAAACCATCCAATTGATTTTACGTTCTTCAGCCGGTAAGTAGTCTTTTTTTCCTCTTCCGTTGTTTTGGAACCTAAGGCATGTAGTTCTTCTGAACGCTTGTAACCATGAATCCATTTCCTTTAAACTTTTACCAAATCTGAGCTCTAAGAGCTGTCTTCCATCACCATTTGGTGGTTTGTAGGGTCTCGTAGCGTCTTTGCTGTGCAAAGCACTGTTGAAGCGTTCTTGTGAAATGAGTAGTTCAACCTCCAGGTAAGGGGAGCTAGGCCTTTCTAAAATTGATTGTCTAGATTTGTGTTTGAGTATGTGCTGAGTTCTTGATGATAGGTTATTTTAGTTAAGTTATGCTTTCGATATGATTTTATTGCATGAACTGAGCTATCAAATTTTGTGATATTGGAATTGATGACTGCATAGTTGTTTGTATGAAGTGGATGTCTGAATTTGAGCATGTTGAGGTATGTGTTCTGTTGCTTGAGTGATTAAGTGGAAGGGAAGGGAAGTATGCACTGTACTGGGTAAACTAGTAGAGCTTTAGGTCTTGTTTAGAGGAAATGAAGTGGTGAAATTTAGAGTTAGGGGTTGTGAGCATATTTGGGTTGTGGGACGTCTTAGACACGTCATTTTTGACTTGCAGGATGCATTAAACTGGTCTAAAACATGTTCATAATGCTAGAATTTAAATTGGGTCATCTAGTTGAATAATTTGGTGTTTTAGGGCATGTATTGTACCTTAATCATTCTTGAATTGTAGTAAGAAGGTTTGGGAACATCTAGATAGGCTTAACTAGGTCTAAATCACAAATCATGGGTTTTAGAAGTTGGCAAAAGGGTCCTAGAAATTGTAAGGTGTGTGTGTGAGTGCATAAATCTGCAGAATTATGTTATGCAGATTATGCAGTCTCGCTATGCGAATTGTTTCGCATAGTGAGACCCTGCAGGAGGGTGCTCTATGTTTGGGGTCATTCGCTGTGCGAGCTGGTACGCTGTACGAATGACCAAAGAGTGTTGTTCTTTGCCCTATTGATTCGCATAGCGAACCATGTCGCTATGTGATTGGGAGAAATTGGGTTTTTAGGGTTTTAATTCGCAATGCGAGTTAAACGTTGTGGGAGAAAGACCCAAGGTAACACCCCTATTTCGCTATGCGAGGAAGTGTGCGTTGTGCGAAACTGCCCTGTCTCGCCTTGCGAAATAGGGTGCGCTGTGCGAATCCCCTTGGTCTTAACTTCATTGTTTTGCCTTTGTGTTGATTGAAATGAGTATGTGTAATGGCCGAATGCATAGTATGATAATGATACTGTTATTCAATTGAAAGTATGTGATAATATGAGACACGTTTGATGGTTGAAAGTAACAAAGTATGGTTCATGGATGTAATTCCATGATCTTTAAGAAAGCATCCATATTATATATATATATATATATATATATATATATATATATATATATATATATATTATATTTAGGATGTGACATTGTCAACCATATAATAGTTTTTATATTACTATTTTATTCTAAGATGAGATTTAGAATGACAAACACAAGTAAATTGAGAAAAATGTGTAAACAAGTTATTGAATGTGATTTTGTTGGCCATTGTTTTTTATTGATAAATAATTCGTAAGTGGCCAGAAAACATTGAAACAAATTTGCTTCCTCCAAAATGTGGATTTAAAAAACGTGCAATTGAAAAAAAAAATGGAACAAGACAAATGAAGCAGCTGAAATGAAAAGGAAGGAAAGTAAAAAAATAAATAAATTATTTGTGGTTTGTCTTTTGATGGTTGGATTTTTGGTAGGGCTTAGAATGATTGATGGTTTAGCACTATGTGTATGTAAGTTTTTCTTCCTCTTCTACTTTTTTTTATTTATTTATTTTTTTAACATTATCCCACTTACTTACAATCATATTGGTTGCCCTTCCAACACATAAAACCACTTTCTCTTTTCATAGTTTTACAATCACAATTCCCAACTTAGTCCTTTGGTTTCGACAACCTGCTTTTCTTAAAGTGCACTTCCTTTGCTTACTTCTATTCTATTTTTTTATATTCATGCTGTCAATCAGTTAAACATTCTTAATAATGTTACTAAATAGTACTACTTTTTCTCTGCATAATTTATCAGATATCATATAAAATACTCATTTTTTTAGTCATCATAGTTTGCGAGAATTCAGGAAAATTACACGACTGCCTGTTTCTCTTAAGCATGTGATTAAGGAGAATTAAAATAATAATTTATTATATAATAAATAATAAAATTAAAACATATTACCATTTTTACGGTAAATTAGTTTAAAAAAAATGAATAATAGAAAAATGTGAGTAAATTAAGTTAGGTAAAAAAATAAATCATGTTTCATTTAAAAAACAAATTAAATTGAAATATAGTTTTATTTTTATGACAAATCAGTTTAAAAATAAAATAAATAAATAAATAAAATAATTTGACCCTTTATTGATTTAACATACATTAGGCTAGTTAATTTTAAGTCAAGTTAGTTTAGTATGAAACTAATACATGTTTCTCAATCTCATTCAGGATTTTACATCAAGCTAAATTTCTATTTTTATTTTATAATAATAAAGTTAAAACATATGACTTCACACACACACACACACATATATATATATATATATATATATATATATATATATATATATATATATTATTTATATCTACAAGATTATTTTATAATATCAATCCCGATGACATTTTTTGTCAATTGTTTACTAAAATTATTTTCTAATGCTAATTAGGAAAACTTTCATGAATTATTTTTGAGGTAATTTTTAAAGTCGGGCGAAAGGCTTTAGTGGGTAAATGAGTATAAATAATGTTATGTAAATAATCATGGTCTACAATTAAATAATAATTTCAGTTGAAATATATGAAGAAAAGACCTTTATCATTGAATTTTTTTTATAAACTTTAACAAAAAATAAAATTAAACAATATTGACTAAAAGAGCTAATTAATAATTATATTTATTTATATAAATGAAAAAATAAAATTAAAAAAATTGATTTGATCTATCTAAACAAAATATTTAAAAAATAAAATAATTAAAAATATTATTAATTTAAATTAAATATGTTTAAATATCTCAAAAATTTTAAAATTTTAAAATAATGATAAATAAATTGTTTATCATTATTTCCTAAAATTATAAAATAATAATAAATACTTTAAATAAGTTGCACTGTACCTTTGTTGACAGACCTATAGAAGATAGGAGCACTGTACTATCTTCTCGCACATCAGATACTTGGCCCAAACTAAGGATATTGAAGTTAAATTGAAAAATGTAGTTCATCAGATAACTAGCATAAAGGAGGAGTGTAAATAGCAAAAGCTTATCCTTCCTGACCAAACAATAGTGCTCAAGGCCCAAATCATATCAAAGTTATATTTTATGTAGTTATAATGGAACTTCCATATTAACACCCTTTTAGGTTTCTGTTCACATTCCCTGCCCCCTTTCTTTATATTTGTGTTACCAATTATACCCTTTCATCTAAATAATTATAAACCCTAATCCCTTATTCTTTACACTCCACTTTGATTGCCATCTCAATGCTTTCTATCATTTTTCTACTTTTTTGTGTGTCTATCTTAAAGTTACGTAAAATTTACCTAAGTTTTGTTTTTATTAAACTAAGTTGTTTATATAACATATTTTTTTATCAAACTTTTTATTTTACATGCATAAAATTTGATGCATATTTAGCTGTTTTTTTTGGTTGTTTCATTAGAAGTGAGGTTAATGATGTGTGATTTGGAATGGTTTCCAAAGCTACTTTTTAAAATTTTCCTAAAATGTACTTTAAAGAATTGACTTAATAGCAATTAGGTTTTATTTACTTCTTCTTTATAAATTAAAACAAGTAGGTTTAAAGATGTGTTGATTCATTTAGTATAATTTTATAGCTAATAAGACTATGATTGTGGTTATCCCATCTTTGTGTTTCAGCAAGGTCATTACAATGACATTATATTCATCTTTGTGTACTTTGTGAGAACTAAGATGCATCATCAAATTTTATTGTCTAGCTGTAATCTTTTTTTCATAGAGGGTATTATTTCCATATTTAATACTTATGTCTTCATTATTGTCGAAGAATACATTAGCAAAATAAGGACATAAATTTTGAAAATAATAAATAAGAAATTTTACTGAATTTATGTAGTCAATTCCTTATCTAAATTAATGAGAGATTACATCTTTATAGTTGAGAAAAAAAACAACTTTTATCACCTACTATTTTCATGCAGAAAATCATTGCCTGTTTTCTTAAATATAAGCTAAATATCAATTCTCACTTTTTCAAAGAATAGGTCAATAATTTAATCTTATTTATTTCAACAGAAAAATAAACTGCTTAAAACAAAAATAATATTGTAAAAACTACTTAATTATTAATATTCCCTACCTTAAACTAAATGTCAATGCATTTAGTTTACTTTTGATGCTTCAATCATTCCCATAAAATTATTCTAATTTGAATGGTTTGATCATTATATTTATTATTTGATTTTGTGTGTTGTAGTAACTCGTCTTGATACTTCCATCTTTCACAATATCTCTTAAAGACTGAAATATAATGTTAATATATTTACTCCTTTCATGAAATATTGGATGTTATGATAATTGAATGGTTGAGTTGCTTTAAGATAAAACTAAAGTATCTTCCTGTTCTTTGAAACCAAGAGTCTCCATTATTATCTTAATCCAAATGCAGTGACACACACATGATGCAATGACTATGTACTTAACTTCTGTTGTGGACAATGTTACCACTGAAAATTTCTTAAATGACCATGAAACTACACTAGTCCCTAAGAAAAACACAAATTCAGAGTGTTCTTCCTACCATCTATATGTCTCCAACAAAATCACTATATGTATATGCAACTAGATTAATGTTATCTCCTTTCTTATATTATATGCTAAGTCCAATGGTCCCTTTCAAGTATCTTAATATCTTTTTAGCTGTAGACCAATGAGTTTCAATTGAGTTGGCCATAAATATGCTAATTAGGCTGACTCCATACATCAAGTTTGGTCGAGTTGTTGTCAAATACACGAGGCTTCCTACAACCTATTTGAACACCGTAGCATCCACTTTGCTTCTTGTATCATTCCTAGACAATTTTGTACCAGGAAAAATATGATTATTGACAACATTACAATTCTTCACATTAATATGAGACAATACATCTTGAGCACACTTCCTTTGACAAGTAAGGATTCCATGTCCATTATGCAAAATTTCAACTCCAAGAAAATGCCTCATTCTCCCTAGATTATACATGTCAAATTTTGACATCATGGAACTTTTAAAATCATTACACATTTTCACATCATTTCCAATATATATCAAATAATCTACATAAAAGCTTACAATCAAAATTTTATCTATTTGTGATTTTGTAAATAGTGTATGTTCACAAAACAATGTTCAAAACCATTACACAAGATGTATGCTTCTATCTTGTTATATCAGGACCTAGATTCTTGTTTGAGCCCATACAATGTCTTTTTTAGTTTGTACACCTTCTCTTCTTTACCAATCTTCACAAAACCTATTGAATGCTACATACATATCTCTTATTTGAGTTCTCCATGAAGAAAGACACTCTTTAAATCTAACTAAAAAATATTTCAACCATGTTGTGCAACCATAGAAATAATTATGCATATATGGTATCAAGTTTGACAACTAGTGCAAATATCTTAGTGTAATCCACTTTATATTATTATGCATACCCTTTTGTTACTAACCTTGCTTTAAATTTGTTAATATCTCCATTTTCTTTGAGTTTGATCTTGAATATCCACTTTACTCCAATCGACTTCACTCCTTTTGGCAAATCAATCAATTGTCACGTGTTGTTCTTTTCTATTGATTCCATTTCTTTCTTCATTGCATCTCTCTATTTCTTGTTCTTAACAACTTCTTTAAATGTCACTGGATCATTCCCGGTCACTAGCATTGCATTTTCATCATCTGAAAGTCCTTCTTTTTCTTCATAATCAACCATCCACACTAGTTCTCTCCTGGACCTGCTAGCCCTCCCTTCAGTTGGAATCTCAAGAGTTAGAATATGAGACTCATTCTTTGAGTTAACTTTAGTATTAACTGCATTTTGCATTTATGTTCTTTGTTGCTCCTTATTTTCTTCTTCATTCTATTCGGTCTATTTCTCAGCATCAATTGCACAATCCTTATTTTCCCTAATCCAAGATGTCTTGATGATTTTCTTCTTCAATCTAATCCCAGCTCTAACATTTTTGTTCTTCAAAGATGACATCTTTATGCTGATTATAATCCTTTTATTGACTAGATCGAATAACATGTATGCTTTTGACTCATCACTAACTCCAAGAAGGACACATTTTTAACTTTGTCATCCAATTTGATTTGTTGTCGATACAGTGTATGCATATTAGCAAGACATTCAAATACCCTGAAAGTAATCTACAAAAGGCTTCACTACACTCCATGCCTCTTCAAGTGTTTTGTCTTGTATTATTGTAGTGGGACTCTTATTAATTATATGAACACACCATTTTGTTGCTTCTGGCCAAAATGTTTTTGGGAAATTTCTTCCAATTAAAATAGAATGAACTATATTCATAATGACTTTGTTTTTTCTCTCTACAACCCCATTCTATTGAGGGGTGTAGTGAGTAGTTAGTTGCCTCCAAATACCTTGGCTTCTACAAAATTCTGCAAATTCTTGAGAGGTAAGTTTTCCTCCCCTATTTATCCGTAAACAAATAATACTTTGTCCAGCTTCTTTTTCCACTAATGCGTTGAAACTTTTAAAGATAGAATTTTTTTTGATTTCTCACTATACCTATGTTTTTCGTGATATGTCATTAATAAAACTTAGGGCATACCTCTTGTTACTACTAGATGATGGCTAAATAGGCCCACATATGTCAGCATGAACCAATTGTAGCTTCTCTGATGCTTTCCATAGGCTATTTTAGCATTAACCAACAACAAATGTCCTAACCAATTATGCCATAACTGAGAATCTTGCTCCATATCCCCCTGGAGACATGTGGTAGTTGCTGATGCTATATAGGCTGACAGGACGAATATCTTGTTTGTGCTCATATGCACCTCCATGATTAATGCTCTTTTAGGATGAACAACATTGCATTTGTTGTTTTGAATTGTTATAATCAAACCCTTTTCTTGAAGTTGTCCTATACTTAAGAGATTATTATCGAGTTCAAGAACATAATACACATGCGTGATTACATGTGTGATTCCCTTCACCACCATTTGAACATTGTCTTTCCCCTTCACACCTATGCGAGTATCATTACCAAGCTTTACGTTGCGGTGAAAGTTCTTATCTAATTTTGAGAACAAATCCTTATTACTACTCATGTGGTTACTGTAACTTGAATCTAGAAACAACTCATCCTTTCCTTTTTCTTTAAGATCTACAACTGCCATTAACAAGAACTCAACCTTTTGTTCCACCTTGTCTTCCATTTCAACATATTTGGTTTCTTCTCCCACAAAAGGACAATCATATTGAAAGTGTCCAAGTTTTGACATTTAAAACATTCAACCTCAACTTTGTTGAATGGTTATCTTTCCCTTCCTCTGCCTCTTCCACTTCTCTCATTAGACACAATTTGCATGACCCGATCTTCTTCTACAAAGATCATCATTATCTGTTCGTGAACCAAAAGACTGCTTTGTAGTTCATTGATTGACATGGTATCTGCGTTGTTAGATTGCTTAATGAAGCACACCACATAGTTGAGTTTTGTTATCATAGATCGCAAAATTTTTGTTGTTATGATATTCTCTTGCATGTTCTTGCCGCATGACTTCATGTTTTTAGCTATCTTCAAGGTTCGAGCAAAGTACATATGCAATGTGTCTCCCTCCTTCATTTGCAGTGTTTTGAAATCCTTGTGTAAGGCTTGTAATTGTCAATGTTTGACTTGGGTTGAGCCTTGAAACTTCTACTTCATAGAGTGCCATATGTTGTTAGATGTCTCGTCATTTAAAATGGTGTTCAAAATTTCTCTAAGATAATCAACCACAATTGAAATTCAGATTATGAAAAAACACATATATAATAGTTAACTTTTTCTTTTATATTCATAAAAAATAATTTTTTTTTATGTCAATTCTAGGTTCAAATGGTATAAAAAGTCTTTTTAATTTATAACAAAATTATCATTACGTTATTTTATATACCAATCATAGATCCAACCCATATAAAAAATCTTTATAATTTATTACAAAATTATCACTGCGTCACTTCCTATACCAGTTCTAGATCTAATTAGTATAAAAATTTCTTATCATTTTTATAATAATGTCATTACGTAAGTTATTTATTATGATGATAAATTATAGCGTCAAAGTAAGTTGTTATAAAAAATAATTTTTACCTAGCAAATAAAAAAATAACTCAAAAATTAGTGTAACCTCCAATGTTGCTTTAATTCTTCAAAAAAAAGAATGAAATACTTACCTAAATTAAGAAGCTCTGTTTCGTTCCTAACATGTAGAATTATTTTTGTTTATAATTATTCCAAATGTTGAAGAAATATTTATAAAATTCTTCTAGAAAGATGAATACACGTAGCTTGATTATTTTGACTGAGGAGGTTCCCTTGGTGTCTTGTTGCAAAATTATGGGACCAAAGAAGTTCATCAGATCCACCAATGGTTTATTAGTTGTGTTGCCAGGCCTAGCTATGAACTCCCAAAACCTATATTGTATTAGTCAAGGTCGTCGTAAACAATATTGTTATAAATAAGGATTTTCTTCCATGTGGATAAGTTTCTGAGATTATTTTGTCGTACTATGGATGAACATACAATTACGAATCACGTTCTGTCACTTGTCGGGAATTTAATGAAGGTTTGAAATGCGTACGACGATATTTCTGTGCATGATAACCATATACGGTAAATAGCCATTACACGTCCATTGTATCTTACACAAGATATTTTTTATTTTATTTTTTTAAAAAGACACAAAATAAACTTGACTAATTGACCTCCATAATAAACAAAAGTTAAAATTAGAATTTTTCTTTTAGACTCTGACATGTTTTCATTCATAAATTTAAAAAACAATGGGTATATATATATATTTTTTAATTTATAAGCGTTAAACAATATTTTAAGTTAATATTTTGAATTGTATCAAATAATATAAATAATTTAAATATTAAATATTGTTTAACAAATAATATTTAAATTAAAACATATATTTATTTATTTTTAAAGTTAAAAATGAAATTGAATTTGTAGCAAAAATGAATTTAAATTTTGTATCGATATCTAGAGCAAAGTTTTTAACTATAAACAATAAGAATTTAAAAGCTTAAAAAAATACTTCACACCAAAGCACAACCAAGTTAATTTTCCTGTATCTAATTCTACAACTTTTTAACATAGGAATAACCAATAAAGTAAAACTAGAAATTGAATCTGGTTTTTGCTTTTAAAACCTTTTTCCTCAAATAAAAATAAAAATTCAAAATAACTATCCTAGATAATCTAAAGCCATAATCTATCAAGTATAAAATCTATCGGTAATTATAATTTATTGATGACTTATCGATGGTCAAAAGATCGTCGGTAAAAATGTTGACAGTAAACTTTTTCGACAAACTTTTTATCTGTTGGTAATTACTGAAAGCTTTTGACTGTCAATAAATCTGTCGATAATTATCGAAGAAAAAATTCGTTGGTAATTATCGAAGACTTTTGGTTGGTGGTAAATCCGTCAGTAAATACCACGGCTTAATTTATCTTTTTTCTCTTCCTTCCTCCCTTTATGTCATCTTTTTTTTTTTTCGTTTTCACAAACTCCGTCACAAAAAAAGCATCACGCCAATAATCAACTCATTTTCAAACAATCAAACAACCAATTTATTTTCAATAGTTAAAATCATAGGGAATCCTGAAGAGTTTCTCTACAATTCTCAGATTTGTAATAGAAAGAATATGATATTAGGACCGGTGATGTTCCTAATTGCACAAATTAACACTACAATGGCTCGCCGAAAAAGTTGAACTTGTTGGAAAGGCTAAAAAGCGGACAAGAATGCATGAAAAATTTAAGTAGGGAAAGATATAATTTATAAGTCAAAAAAGAAAAAAAAGGAATTTTATTTGTCCTTCTTAATCTCTTTATTGATTTTATTTAGGATCATCACACTTTTATTTTCTATTAAAATATTCACAAATTAAATTAGTTAAAATTCAAATAATAAGCTTAAGTATTTAAATGATGAATTATTTCAATTCGATTTAATTCAGTGTACATTACATGTAATAACATATTTAATAACAGATAATATGACTCTATTTCATAAAATTCAAGAACCATATTTTAAATTTAACACATACAGGTACGGAATTTTAAGAAATTTACGAATTTTCAACACTTATACTTGGTGATAAATAACATGGTATTACCAAAGGGTTTTTAATAGAAAATTGTTAAAAAGTACATTATGCTTAATTTATAAAATTAGTAAGTTTAATATTCACTTATATATATGAAATTGGGTTATTTTCAGTTGATATAAGATTTTATTATAGAAACATTATTCAATAGAAACTAATTATAGAAATAAAAAATAATTAGTTATTATAATGATTAATTTGATATTAAATAAATTTAAAATTATTGATATCTAAAATAGTTTTTATTATAAATAAAATATAATTGGTTTGTAAATTAAATTCTGAATTGATTATAAACATTAGTTATCAAGAAAGTTAATTTTTACACTAATTCCTTAGCCAAATCTCAATAGTTAATATTAGTAACCAATTTAGAGTCTAATTCGCAAACTAATTATAATTTTTAATTCATAAATTAGTCACTACAGTGACTAATTATTTTTGTCTCTAAAATTAATTATTATTTAAATGTCTTTTTAGTGTCTCCAACAAAAATATTATTACACACAATATTTTTCTTCGATGACTTGCATAAATAGTCTTTTATACACAATAAATGATATTGAATTATAAACTCTCTAAAAAATGTGTATCTATCCCAACCAATAGATATACAAAAGAGCACGGTCCAACAAGGTTCATTGATCCTCTTAATCTTGGAATAGCCCAAAATACTTCAATTGAGGAAATATTCATGCAATTGTAACTACTTTGCTAGCTTGATATTATGGTTATATGATAAGGTATTACTTTGTCATTATTATCTACTTGAAGTAAGTATTATTCCAATAATAGTATTTGATATCACAACAAAGGTCTACAACCCATGTTAATCCTATAAATACAACTAGTATTTCACAGGGAATACTTAATCACTCAATTATCATACTCACTACTATATTCTCATAGATCCTAAAGTTCTCTTACTGACTTGATCTTCGTAGAGTCTTTTGCATGTGAATCTTCCCTCACATTCCAATCCTCAGGAGTACACGTCCGAGACATGAAAGCCACACCGATCACACCACCTGTCCAAAACACCGTGCTTATGACCTCGATTATGTTCCTACCACGCCCAATAGTCTGACATTGGTTAGGAGTCGATGTTAAAGATGATTTAAATACTCATTCCTCTTTTCTCCCTCTAAGGCATCTTTTAAAGACAAAATCGTGACAGAGCTCTATGCTCCAAAGCGGACAATATCTCGGGAACACAACGATTAACCCTAACGATGTCACTTGACAAACTTGAAATCGGAACATTGACGATCACCATGAGGTCGATAACGAGGTTCTAAGGTGAACCATCAGTCCCTTAATCCCTCCATTTGAGACGAAACATCATTTTCCTTAGACCTTGATTTGGGTAATATGTTTTTGCCACACTTAATAGTCCCACATTGTTGAGGATTCGAGACCTATGACAGTTTAAATACTCTTTCTTCCTTCCACCCTCCACTTTTAAGGAAAAAATCGTATGAGAGCACAAACTCCTAAGTGAACAATACCTCAAATGCATGTGGATTGACCCTAATGATTTCACTTGGTGAACTTGTGATTGAAACATTGTCGTTCACTTTGGAGTCGATACCGAAGTTTTAAGATGAACCACCGATCCTTAAACCCTCCATCGGGATGACCAATTATTCTCCGTAGACTTGTGTTTCAAACAAAATGTATACAAAAATATTTTTCTTTTTATAGTTAGAGTCACTCTTTTTAGTACCTCTTGGATGTTCTAGAATTTAAAATACGTAATATTTGTCATTCTTAAGAAATTACATTCAATTTCTATAGACAAATTATGAGAATTATTTTTACTTATACCTATTCTTTGCCTTATTGAAGTTCCACTCATTGACATGTACGAAGAGAAAAGGCATATACTGACGTTCTTCACAACCCCTTTTAGATAAAAGAAAAACATATACTCTTCTCTTCAACTTTTGATTTTATGAAACTCCTCTCTTAATATTTTTCCATAATCTATTAAAATCAGCAATATTCATCTACTTTATTTTCTATACACTTGCCTCTATTCAAATTTCGATCCTTTTCCAAATAAATATATCCAAGAAACATTAATCATATCTTCTAAGAAATATTTCCAATCATTGACAATTTAATTACAAAATCTTAATGAGTTTTTATATTGATGATACTTTTAAATAATCGATTACTCATCTTTCCCTCCATTATATATATATATATATATATATATATATATATATATATATATATATAATATGAAATGATTTATATTGGATCCTTCCTATGTATAAGAATAAGAAAAACATCTGCACTGAGATACCCTTTTAATGATGTTTGGTTCGGAGCAGATATGTAATATTTAACTCACATATGAATCATATATGCATATATATGTCATGTACTAAAAAGAGAAGTAAATGAGTCGTTGAGATTTTCTTATCTCATCTATTGATTTAAACCCATCCACATATTTCTCAACCACTTATTCAGTGATTATGAGGATTCCGTCGGCTCCAATCTATAATTCAAATAAAAACCTGTTTCTCTTTGTAGTATATAGGTTCATTGTCTTTTGTCTCTTATGTGTGGCAGTAGGATTCTTTATTGTCAAACTTTTTATTCTCTTTGGTTTTTACTCTGTTAGCTTCTTCAATAATCTTGTATTGTGAATTTATGACCTCATTAAATTGTATGACTTGTGTTCTTATCTGGTGCAATATGCATATTAAAAAACGTGGTTCAATAATATTTTTTAAGCATTTTCATTATAAAACAGTTTAAATCTACACTTATTTGGTTCATATTTACATATTCTAATTAAATCTCAATAATTTGGTGTATTAATTACTATTTATCATTCTATTATTATTTACTACATTGTTATTATACTCTTCCGATTAGTATTATTCTAATAGAAATATAGACTCATAACATATGTTGATTCTATAAATATAACTAATATTTCTTGAAGAATATACTCACTACATTTACAATTATCCTAACTCTCTTACTGAGTTAAGCGACGAAAAGTCTTTTACAGGTGGATCTCACCCCTAAACAATGAGCTCCTTTTCAAACAACGAAAGCTCTCAAAACCATAGTCAGGATCTTGCCACATATCCACAAGTCTACACTTAAGATCCCATATAAGAACACCTCATATTAAATTTATCATTTATGGGTCTATTTTCTATTATTAAAGGATTTAGAGTTTTAATTGAGAATACTATGTTAAATCGATTATATTTCATTCAGAAATGATATATTCAATCTATTTAAAGCAAGATTCATTTACCAATAATGAATTCTCGTATCAAGAACAAACAAGATACAAATAAGACAATTGTTATGCCATTTGTTATGCATTAAACTATAAAACCATGCTTTTGTTCATCATAAAAAACCAAAATACAAAAGGTAATTTTAGCTCCCCTATCAACAATCTTTTCCTTTTTTTATGATGACCAACAAGAAATTTTCTAGTTACTCTCTCCCTTTGGACATTAGCAAAAAATGGCAGAACAAGTAACATGAAATTGTGCTTAAAGAACATCAAAATTACTTACAGACCATTTAAGAATATGATGTTCCCCCTATCATAAAGAGATGTAGAACTATAACAATATATGATTAGTATATGACTGATTATCAGAGTGTGTATCAGAGCTCAACTTACCAATTTGAAACAATATATATATAAGAGTAAACATATTGAATTCAAATGATAATAGCATTTGATATCAAGTGCATTTTATAATACTTATGTAAAAATGTATGCAATGTAGATAAAGCATAGAGTATTTTTGCACTAATGACAATAAGATATCAGTTATTATGCAACATAATACATGATACAAGTGTTAGCAAATATCTGCAATAGAGTTACAAGCTCATAGTGATGCATATTTCACACTATATGATGGACTTCCAACTGAATTTGAGCTACGTGCCAAACATGTATATAAGGATATTTAAAACTTGTTCAACAAATAAAAATGCAGTTGTAAGCATTTAAAATAAGAGTTAATGACCTAATCGATTACATTACTAATGTAACATATTATGAACTGCAATACATATTTATTTAACAAATTATGAAATTGTTTAATCTGTTAAATTTCGTATATATGATCAAAAGGACATTATATGATCATGAAACCTGTTTTAATCACTTTATAACCTACAAAGGAAACTTCCTCAACATTTTATAGTGTTAGTATGACGATAAACATGATTTGAACAATAGTTGTATACCAATGCATGATCAATGAATGAAAAATGAGCAATAAAGCACATGACAATGATATTCCAAATTTTAACATTAAAAATCGAATCATTAAATCTCAAACTTGATTCAATCAATCCATTCAGATATTGCAAACATAAAAATTAATTCAATCATCCAGATTATATTTAAAAGTCAAGCATAAGACAATGTTCACAAAACACAATAAAAACACAATGTTCAGCCAACAAAAGCCTTATGGCTGAAATTACAATTTTCCAACTAGATTTAAACTATATTAAATCCCTATTCTAATCAGAAATATCTATGAAGGCTTCATCTGCCTTGTCATCCTCATCCATATCCTCATCTTCTGAGTCACTTTTAATGATATCATCATTGTCAAAACAATCATTAAGTTTCTTCTGAACTTTGGTAAGAGACTTTTCAATTTTGTTGAGTCTGGTAGAATGGATCTTCATTTGCATGACAATGAATCTTTCAAAGTCTATCTTTGGTTGAAAGGTAGATTCAACATCTCAGTTGTTTACCTCCAAAGGCACAACATCTTTTTCATCCACAAGTACATGTTCATCTTTGAAAGCCCATCCTATCTCACTTTTCCTTAATCCCATGTGATGTAGAGCAATCGTTTTCATTTACAAGATTTTCAATTCTCTTATCTAAGTCTCTCTTTTCACGTTTTAACCTATTAACTTGATATTGCATTTTTATTGCCTCACCATGTAGCTCTTAAAATACATCAAGCAATTGATAATACCTGTCCTCAATAGACTCATCGCCAAAACTGCTTCCACTGCTTTCTGAACATACTGAGCCAACCATCAAGCACATGTTACTCTCCTTTTCAAGGCTTTCATCAGAGTCACTTGATGGAGAGTTTGAATCACTATCTTCCCAGGCTGTATAGGTCTTCTTTTGCATGTGCTTCCTGCTGTTCTGACTAATCTATCATCCAACTTCTGCTTCTTTTTCAAGATTAGACACTCAGGTTTAATATGGCCAACTTTGCCACATTCATAGCAGGTTGGGGCTGCAGTACCTTTGCCTTTCTTCCTGCCTGTTCTTGTATTTCCTGGAAAATCAGAACTGGATTTATTTCTTGATTTCATGAATTTTGAAAACTTTTTTACCATTAAGTTCCTTGCTTCTAGATCTAGATTTTTAGATTCAGAGTCAGCCTCTTCAATGTGTCTCATTGAGGTAGTTTTGGTTGTAGTCTTGAGGGAAATGGTGTGTTTCTGTTCATTCTCTTCTTCCTCCTTCAATCTGCCAAGCTCCAACTCATTTTTTCTTAATTTGCCAAAGAGTGTAGCCAAGTTCATGGTTGTCAAGTCTCTTGATTCTGATAGGGTAGTAACTCTCTGTTTAAACTCTTCAAGATCTTGATGTTGACTTCCTCTTTGTCAAAAGTCTTTCCAAGGGCAAGAAGATGGTTAACAATATGAGTAAACCTCTTTTGTATGTCATAGATTGTTTCACCACTCTTCATTCTAAACATCTCATATTTTCTCTTCGGTTTTCATCTACATTTCACTCGGAAAAGTCTTTGACCTTTGTCTTACCATTCTCAATTTTTGTTGGTTCAAAGGGACCATTGATAATAGCATCCAAAACACCTTTGTCTACTGATTCCAAGAAAATTTTCATTGTTATTTTTCGAAAAAGGTAATTTTGACCTGCAAATAATGGTGGCTTATTTGTGGGTGGACCTTCTCCAAAGGTTTGAGATATATTGGCCATTAGGTACGATTTAATCGATTAAACAAAGAAAGAAATCGATTAAAATTCTAGTAATTCTCAAATTTCCAACTTTGGTGCCCTTTTCAAAAGCTTTGTAAAATCTTTGGTTTTCTTGAAATCAATTAAACAAAAAGTGATGAATCAACAATAAAAAAGAAAGAGTAGAGAGAAAAAGCAAAACAGAGATAATCTATACTGATTCGACTAATCCTAAGCCTACATTTAGTCCTCCTTCAACAACCTTAGTTGAAGGGAATTCACTATATATTGATTGAGTTTACAGAAATATAGAGATACCCCTCTCAATGCACTTCTCACCACACTCAAAATCAAATATAGCAAAACAAGAGATGAATATCCTCACTCTCTTACAACTCTTGAGAAGACTCACAACTCTCCACACCTGGCCAACACGCACAGGTAGACAAATACAGATTGTTGATGATCCTGATCTTCCAATCACACTCCTCTTGGTGCAGATCAAATCAGAACAATTCAATCCACTTTCTTGAAACAATCTTTATGTGTAAGTAACCCAATTTGAACCTTGATTCTCCAAGACACTTCTTGAACGCTCATGTAATCAAAACTTAATGAAACAATTAGTATATAAAAGTGATAACAATTACATGTTTTGAACGCTTCAAGACACAACCTTTAATTATCGTTTTCATTGAAATTTTCTCCAAATTTTTATTTAAGAAAAAAGTGAAATTTCACATCAATAATTTGTTCACTTAGCCACATCATTTGAAAAATTTACACTAGGATTTTATGTGACTGTTTTTTTTTTTTTTAACTCTTAAATGTATATTTAAAGAACATAATTAACATTTATATAATTAACTAAATATAAATAAACTAAATCTTGTTAAAAATATTTTATGAAAATATTAATTTTAATAAAAATATTTGTATAGATTTATATACAAATTATTATTTTTTTTTTAAATTTGGGGGGGACAAAATTGTGTAATTTTTTTTTAAAAAAAATTAGTACTAAATTGAGACAAAATAAAAATATAGGAACCAAATTGAGACAAAATAAGAATACGTAGATCAAATTGAGACTAATGCAATGACACCTAACATAGTGTCACGTCACAATGTCAATGTCACGTGTAGGGGTGACAACGAGTCAGGTAAGGCACGAATAATGTCTACCCGCAACCCGACCTGCCGAATAAAATTGTACCCGCTACCCAACCGTTACCCGCATGGGTGCCCATTTAGAAAATATTCGCGGATATTTTAAAACCCACGGGTACCCGTGGACACCCGCAAAAATAGAAAAAAATTATACATTTTTAAATAAAATTTAAATAAAATTACAATATATATATATATATATATATATATATAATATAAATCAAATTAAAATTTAATTTTAATTAAATTTAAACTAATAAAATATAATTTTATTTTATTTTTAATTAAATTTAATTAAAAAATATATAAATTATTTTTTTATTATTTTTTACGGGTAACGAGTATCCGCGGATTGTGGGTTGGGTAGTATACTACCCGTACCCAACCCGTTTAGAAACGGATATTAAAATACTCGCTACTGTTACTTGCGGATAGTATTTACTTGCCGCGGATTTTACCTGCGGATACTCGTGTCCGCGAATTTTCTTGCCATCCCTAATCACGTGACACAATATCAATTTGACATGTGATTTTTTTTTATTAAAAATAATTAAAAGATTAAAAAACCACAAAGTGACAAATGACATTATTTTTAATGGTATTAATACAACACTAATGATATTATTTAATTGTTTCAATTTTTAAAAAATAAAAATCTAATTTAGATATAAATAATGAGACATCTATTTAAGAAAAGTAACTAGAAATAAAAATCATATAAGATTAAATCTAATAATAATGAATTAACAATTTTGTAGTTTTAGAGAGAGAATTAAAATGACAAAAGAAAAAAAAAAAAAAGATGTCAGAAATTTAAGTGGAGGTGGACACTTAGGTTGAAAATGAAATCATGGCAACATATGTCTTGGAGCACGTTCCCTCTAAATTGAGAATGGACAAATTGACAAAGACAAATTAACGCTGTTCTTTACAAAAAATATTTAATTCTTCCTTGATTTGATAAAATAAAATAAAAACTAAGTTACATAGTCATTTTCTGTTTCAATGGCATGTTTCGTTTTCTAACCCACGTGAAATATCTATCTAGTCACTTTCTGCAATCACTGCTATCACATTCCAACCTAAACCAAGGACCATACTTCAAATTTTAAATCAAGACTTTGCAATGCCGTTGGTAAAGTGCTTCTTTTTTCTCTTCTTTGATACAACTCTATCAATTTGATATTGTTTTTTCAGAGTTCTGCCAAACTTATCGGAGTGTTATTGTTTTTCTTTACAGGATCGGGACCTAACGTTGATAATTATTACATCTTTTGATTGAATTATATGTTTCTATGACTTGTCATCTTTATTCCTATTGATTTTATTCATGAGATTGTATATGAACTTAATCATAAATCCAAGAGAGAAAGTGGACCATATGAAGTGATGCAACAAGCTGAAGATCCAGTGAGACACTAGTGCAGAAAAGACTTTAGACATATGTTATTTTGGATTTTTAATGTTTGTTCTCTGTCCGAAGTCTATACGGGTGACGTTAATGAGACGTCGCACCCTTTAGGTCAGATGTCTCTATAGACGTCGGACCTATATAGGTCAGATGTCTATATAGACGTCCGATTCATACAAGTCAGACATCTTTGAGGTTGCTCTTGACTAATGGTAATTCGAGTTTACAATTTTATATTTTAGTTGAAGAGAATGTATTGTATATTTTTTTATTGGGTGGTTTTAAAAACATAGTAGAGGGAATTAGAGAGTGCAAAATGCAAGAAATCGTCGCCAAAGAATGTCGTCCAAGCACACGAGAATAACTGCACCAAAACCTAACGAAAACGCATTTTAATCGGTTCAAATGAAAGATAATGCATAAAAGAGTGATGTAATCGGAGTAAAACTAATTTAAAACGGTGCAAAAGTGAGAAAATGAACCTGAAAAATGTAACCCGTAGAGAGAAAACACGACGAATAACTGCACCAAAACCCAACGAAAATGCATTTTAATCGGTTCAAATGAAAGATAATGCATCAAAGAGTCATGTAATCGGAGTAAAATTAATTTAAAACGGTGCAAAAGTGAGAAAACGAACCTGAAAATCGTAACCCGTAGAGAGAAAACGCAACGAAGATGATGAACAATGAGTGCATGTAACGTCTGCCTCGCGATCAGAGTGTTTTAATACCAACATTTAGAAGTCGGTTCCCCTATAACAAACGTCTAAAAGGCTTTAGAAGTCGGTTTCCCCCCATAACAGACGTTTAAATGGAGTCAAAAAGTGACTTTTTAAATTTCTAGGTTTAGGGTTTAGACGTCGGTTACCCCAATAACTAACGTCTAAAGGGCTTTAGAAGTCGGAGTGGCGGGATCAGACGTCTAAATGGAATCAAAAAGTGATTTTTAAAATTTTTGAGTTTAGGGTTTAGACATCGGTTCCCAAAATAACAAACGTCTAAAGTGCTTTAGAAGTCAGATTGGCGGGATCAAACGTCTATATGGAGCCAAAAAGTGACTTTTTAAATTTTTGGGTTTAGGGTTTAGACGTCGGTTCCCACAATAACAGATGTCTAAAGTGCTTTAGA
>NW_014542916.1:77086-139651 GCF_000741045.1 Vigna radiata var. radiata
TGCTTTAGAAGTCGGATTGGCGGGATCAGACGTCTATATGGAGCCAAAAAGTGACTTTTTAAATTTTTGGGTTTAGGGTTTAGACGTCGGTTCCCCCAATAACTAACGTCTAAAGTGCTTTAGAAGTCGGATTGGCAGGATCAAACATTTATATGGAGTCAAAAAGTGACTTTTTAAATTTTTGGGTTTAGGGTTTAGACGTCGGTTCACCCATTGACTGACGTCTAAGATGCTTTAGAAGTCGGTTCCCCCCATAACAGATGTCTAAATAGAATAAAAAATTATTTTTTATTAAATTTTTCTTTTAGTTTTGATGTCTTTTCGGGGGAGCCGACGTATATGAGGGCTTATAGACATCGATTATGAGGGTTCCGACGTCTATCATATTATAGACGTCGCGGCCCCTCTTAACTGATGTCTATATTGACAACTTATTTACGAAAGTGTCACCTATTATTAATTTACGTCAGGTCCCGGCTTAACTGACGTCTAAGGGGTGACGTTAAAAGTCAATTTTGCACTAGTGAGAATTAGATAACTCCAAGTGAAATTAGTTTCTGTGTGTAATTTTGAAAAAAAAAAACTATAAACTAAAAATAAAATAAAATAAAACAACCCAAAAATGAAAATACCGCGTAATATATTACTGAATTATTTAGAAGTAAATAAAGATGACAAAATAGATTTGAAATCAATGAACAAATCATAAAACGACTTGAATCGAGTTGAAAAGAATAACGAAGCAGGAGAAATTGAAGATTTCAAATTCAAGCTATAACACTGGTAAGATTTCAAACTCAAATACCACATATGTGGATTTGAAGAAAGGCAAATGAAAATTGTACTTAAATAATAGAATATATCTTGTAAAGAGATTGTAACCTTACGAATTTTTTTAATCTTTCCTTCGTTAATTGCTTTCTCTTTTTCTTCTCGTTACTTATACTTCATGGATGGATGGTATGATTGTAAAAGAAAATCTTTAATTTTTAAGTTAGTTGAGTGTGTCATATAGTAGTTATAATGTTGTAAAATATGAGTGTTCGTTATTTATCTCGATGATTGTATTATTATACGGTAATTGAAACATTTTGTATATAGAGATCAAGATGGATCCAGTGGTCTATCTATCCTAATCCAGTTCTTTGACTGAGAATATGTTAAGTTAAAGAATAACACTCCATTATAGTATGGTAGATGGTTTATGGCCTGATAGAAAGAGGTCGACTTGTGACTAGGTAGAATAGGTCAATTTGTAGCAGGATAACATCGATTGACTTGTGACCGAATAGGACAAGTTGTCTTGTGACCAAGTAGAATAGGCAGTCATGGTTGGGTAGCATAGGCCGACTTGTGGTCGGATAACATAAAAGGGCTTATGATCGGGTAAAACATGTTAACTTGTAATTCAGTAGGATAAGTTAGTTTCTCACTAGTAGCATAGACACCTTATAATCAAGTAGCATATAAAGTAGTTTACCTTTAATAATTAATCGTACATAGTACAAAAATCATTTGAAAGAAAAATTCAAAAGTAACTCTAAGATAAATAAATTGTCACAGAAAAACTTTGTGAAAGGAATGAAAGTTTGAATTGTAAGAGCCTATAAATGCAATTTCCATTTGAAGAGGGAAAAAACATCTTAGTTAGGTTAATTTAAAATGTTGTGTTGTTGTTTCCCATCAAAATGACAACAGAGTTCTTGCTTTAAAATTATATTACTTGCTTGATAGAGAAAAATACAAATATAAATTATTTTAAAATGTATTGTATACTTGTTTTCATAATGTAATTTCATTATGTCTACGTAAACTATTTCAATAAAATTGATTTCAATAAAATTCATTTATTTGATTTGTTTCAAACGATATTTTGTTTGGATGGAAAATCAATGACATAAATAGATCTAATAAATCATACATTTTGTGCGCGTCAACACTTACATCATTAGTTAAACTTGCTAACACATATGATAGATTGAGTAAAACAAATTATTTTAAAAAAGGTGAATAAGATTAAATTAACTTATTTTTAAATGAACCTACAGAATATTACCTTACTCTAAACCCGTGTGCAAGTACACATTTTGTTGAAGTTGTATATGCTTCCAACCAAGTGAAAGTGGGTTTAATGACATAAAAATTCTGTGACCTACGGAAAGATTTAATACTAATAAATCATGAGTCATCCCATTCAAATAATTATAATATTTTTAACTTAAAACTTTAAAATAATAAATTTATGAATGTTTCTTTTTTTTTTAATGATTTTTAAATATTTAAAATTTTTATTTTTATTTAATATGAAACATTCAATAACGCTTTGTAACATAAGAGAGCAAACCTCCTTCATTGTAGTTTTATATACAAGAATTTGTAATTATTGCATTTGTGGTTGGAAAATGTTGACTATATGTTCAATCTAATTTTTAGCTTTGTGATTCATATATTATGGAAAATGTTAGGACATTTTTAAATGAAAACAAATACTTCAATATTCCTTTGAGTTTAAACATGATAACTCTTATGTTTCACTTATAAGTTATAATAATCAAAAGCTAGATCACATGGATCAATAACGCTTCATTTCCACTCTTCCGAGCCATGATCCCAACCACATCAATAGTGATGCCAAAACATCTTAAACTTCTCCTCGTTCACAAAAAGATTATCATTCCTATTAGATATATTATCTTTATTTTATATTTATTTTTAGTTAGTTTGTTATAATTTTTTATTTGTATTTTGAGTTTAATTCATATTCTTTTTTATTATAAATAAAGGATCTTATGTGTATACTCAACACAGGGGAGATTAATCACATATCAAAGCCAGGTTAGAGTCTATCATAACAATATTTGTTGTTTGTTGGACATATTGTTTCACTTACTATCGGGCTGTTATCGAACCACCCATTAATGTATAGTCTCACGTTCGAGATGTATATTTCTCAACTTAAGGAGGATGACTAGCGAGGTTCCCGACCTCCGTCCATAAACAATTATGCATGCCATTATATTTGCATTATGTCCAGGGTCATTCTTAAACTCTATTAATGATACACTATAGAACAAGGAGAAACTTAGGATAAAAGTTGCTTGATGATAACGGTAAATCTCACCATTATTTGTGGTGCATTTTTGATATCAAATCAACTCTCTTTAAATTTTTGAAGCTTGCTTAAATTCTCGCTTTTATCTTAATTTTGTGAATAAGTCATTTGAGGTTATACATAATGATTTTCATCACTAATTCCCTCAATTTTGTAGGTTATTGGTATGTTTTGGAGGATCAAATTATGAAGGAATTGACACCAAACTAGAAGGCTGAAGAAGGCGCAGACACGCTTGGGCACCCTTTTTTGGGGCGTTGAGGGCCAAAGGCCACGCAACCACGCCTTGGAGCCCTCTTCTGGGGCGTTAAGGGGAAATTGTCGCACAAGGACGCCTGAACGCCCACTCAAGGGGCGTTGAGCGCCACTCACCACGCAGCTATGCCTAGGCGCCACCTTCAAGGACGTTGAGTGCCACTCATCGTGCAACCATACCTAGGTGCCACCTTCAGGGGCATGAGTGCCACTCATCGTGTGGCCGCGCTTGGGCACCCCAGCCAGGGCGTTGATTGTTAGCCAATTTTGCTAAAGTCGTGCCTGGTGCCCTCATATCTGGGTGTTGGGCGTGACACTTGTTGATGTGGTACTCTTGACCTATTTAAAGGCTTTTACGTGATAGGGTGGATATCTTTTGACAACTTGATACGATCCTGTCCAAAAAAGAGTACGATCTTTTCTGAATTTGAATCCTCAAGAGCACAATAAAATTAAATCAGAGAAGAATGCGAAATAAGACAAAGATGGAAACGCCACAATCTAGCAAATTGATAAGTCAAGGAAGATTCGTCACAAAGATGTTAATCTTTGATAAGAATCAGAGTTCTAAACCAAGAAGCAAGAGAATCCTCTCTCAAAAATGCAAATACATATATTATGACTCAAAAGTGCTACATATGTATTTGGTGCCTCTATATATAGGTATAAATTTTTAAGGCACCTAAGAAACCCTAAAAGGAAGCCCAATGACAGTGGGTCCAAAATGAAATTGAAAAATAGAAACAAATTGTTTGCAATTAAAATAAATAAATAGAATTTATTTAATTTCCTAAATTATTCTTCAATTGTGATCATGATCTTCATGTTCTTTAAATTCCTCTCTTCATGGAAGATTATAAGATTCAAGATTCAAGGAGACATGTTTTGATTTTTGACCTTATCATAAATCTTTTGAATTTCTTCAAGTTCTTCTCATATATGTTTCAGGAGATAGTCCTCTATCATACCCTCCTTCTTGAAGAGGATTTGTCCTCAAATTCGTACCCCTTAAAGATTCTTTATCATTCTCCCCTGTTTAGAGGGAATTTGACCCGAATTGTAGAAGATCCTATGCACAAACAAAAACATAAATCAAAGACACAAATCTATAATAATCCAAAATAGAAATCTATTACAATGAGATTTGGATTTTCCTCCTTCTACCAGAAATATTATACATAACTCTATTAACCTTATTCTTTGTAATAAAATACATTATATTGTAGATGAATTTTCCTCCTTCTACCAGACATATTATACATAACTCTATTAACCTTATTCTTTGTAATATAATACATTATAATGTAGATGAATTTTCCTCCTTCTAAGAGAAATATTATGCATAACTCTATTAACCTTATTCTTTGTAATACACACACACACACACACACACACGCACAAGAAACACATGTGTGCACGCACACACACACAAACACACACACACCGACACACACACACATACACACAAACACAGACACACACACAAACACAAACACAAACACGCACACACACAAACACAGACACAGACACAGACACACACATACACACACACACATAAACACACACACACAAGCACACACAAAAACACACAGACACAAAAACAGACACACACACACATACACATAGACAGACAGACAGACACACACACACACAGAGACACAAACACAAACTCACAAACAAACACACACACACATACACAAACACACAGACACACACTGACACAAACACACACACACACTGACACAAACACACACACACACACACAAACACACACACACACACACACACACACACACACTGTTATGACTTTGACAAGCATACCAAATCGTTCAAGTAATAAAACCGGTAAGACCGGGTATCGTTTCCCAAGAGACTCGGTTCACACTTTACGATTGTATAATTAACTAAGTAACTTAGGCTAAAGAATGATTCCCTTTTATATGAGTTTTTGTGTAATTAAAGTAACTATAAAACATAAATGATAAAAATGATCTTAAGCACTCAAACACTTGGAAATGGTAAGATTAGAAATGAAACAGAATGGTATTGTTGGGGGTATGCTTTCACCGACTTCACTCTTATGCAAATAAAATCACTTCCTCTTCATTAATATGTCAAAGTCAATCTACTAATTTACTCAAACCTCAATCCCTTGGTAGAAAGAGCCTAGATTCACTTATTAAATCTCAATCCCTTGGCAATCTAACAAGTTCACCCACATTAAGAAATGAGATTTTAAGACAACCAAAGGTCCTAGTTCTATCCCTAGACATTATTTCTTTTAGGTGTTTAACCCAAGTCCGGATTTACCCAACATTTCCCAATATTAAGCAAACCCTAAAATCAAGTCATGGGTAGCTACTTCACAACAAGCATTAAGAGAAGGAGTTAAACACTAACAATCAATGAAAAAGGCATATATTCATTCAAAACAAAGTGATTTACATAAGAGTTCAGTGGCTACAACAATCCCCCAACAATAATAAAGCTAGCTCCCCATGAATGGAGAGCTCAAGCTTACAACAATGGTGGAAATGGAAGAAAGAGGAGAACCGAAGGATGAAGAAGGACTATTCCCACAGCTCCTAGCTCGCCTCCAAGAGCTCTCACTGAGAGAAAACGCGTTTGGGTAGCAAAAGATGCAAAACTCTTCGTGCATCCAAGTGAAATAGGGAAAATCTGCCATGTCAGCAAAGTTGGCGCTCAAGCCCCCCAAAAATGGGGCGCTCAGGCGCGCGACAGTCAAATTGAGGAACTGGTGCACTGGCGCCCGAGCCCCCTGAGCCCCCTTAGGCCAGGGGGGCTCGAGCCTAATTTCAGTAGATTTCTAGTTCTTCATTTTTGTTGCTCTTCTTGCTTTTCTTGGTTTCCAATGCCTTCATTTGATGCATAGACTTCTTCCAATTCCATTAAGCACATAAAAGCAAGGATTAGTGAACAAAATATCTCATTAAAGCTTGGGGTGCAACCACTTAACAAACTAAAAGAAAACTAGGATTTACAAGGTAAAAAGTTAAGAAAGGGTTGACATTTTCTTTTGATTCATCACTGAAATCATGGTAAAATATGTCATTATCACACACGCACACACACAGACAGGCACACACACACAAGCGCACACACACAACACACGCACACACACAGACACATAGACATACAGACACACACATATAGACATACGCACACAGACACACACAGACATAGACACACACACATAAACACAAACACACAGACACACAGACACACACACGCATGCGCACACACACACACCACACACACACACAGACACACACATAGAAAGAGTCAATCAACTTCGAAAGCAACTTGACCAAATTTTGTAAGAACAATTATCAACCCCAAAAGTAACTCTTCCAGTAACAATAATCGACCTCGATGAGTCTCGCATATCTCTCAACATACTCTGCATGTGTTAAGTAACGCTTCCAGCAACAATAATCGACCTCGATAAGTTTTGCGTATCTCTCAACATATTTTGCATAGCACATGCAAACCCATCATACACTCAAAGACAACAACAACTAGTGTAAGACAACAAGAAAACATAAATCATGACATTCCATGTTAATAAGAGACTAAAGAGTAAGACTAATGCATTAAACATCTTGTGTTGATGACCAAAACCAGATTAAGAACAATTGAGCTTAAGAACTAAGGTAAAACCTTAGCTCAACCCTAGCCCTATAAATACATATGTACCATCGGTAAAGATAAGTGATACTTATTATAGATATTAATACGCAACTATAAATTTGACTTGGATGTTAGAGTATATTTTACATATACCAACACTAGATGAATGGAATGAGTGAGGTAAGCAGAATTATAAAAAACAAAAGAGCTAAAAAGACTGACAGAAGCTATGAAGAACAACATGACTACAAAGATAAACAAAAGAAGAGAGGACTAATATTAATATTAATAATGTTAGTGGAAAAGTATATTTATACAATGTTTGAACATATAAAGTAAAATATAAATATAAAGAGGGAATTTTACTCACATATATAGATAAATAGATAGGAACATGCTTAATTAGTATTAATGCAATAACGAAACTAAGGTTTAAACATTAAAATTTGAATTATGTGTGTTGAATTTTAATTTCTGTAATTTAAGTAAGGTATTTTAGCTTCATCCTCTGAATATGTTAAGAAGGAACATTTGGAAGAAAAGGGTAGAAAGATGTTTAATAATATGGAGAATCATAAATGAAAGGAATTTATTATAGAAAAGAGTGTAAGAGATAGACATAGAAATATTTGAGGTGGAAAAACTAAAAGTAGATAATGACTAGAGAAATCCAGTGGTAGAGATAGAAAGAGTTTGAGTAGCAACAGTTGCTTCAAAAGAAGGGCATCTTCCTCTGAGTCACAGACTCTTGGCCTCAGCTTGAGTTCCTTTTACCCTAAAGCTGCTACTGTGAGTGCCTATCTTTATCTTTATCTGTACTGTTAGCTCCTTAATAAGGGTATATACAAATAAATGTACTGTACGTGTTTTGTTTTGTTATGAATTTTCTTATATTCGGCTAGGTTTTTCATTTGTCTCTATTTGAGTGTGAGAACTGCTGGAAATAAATAAGATGCTTTGAGTTACATCACTCAAAACCCTCTGCGATTGCTCATTCTTTGGAGAACTAGTACCATCCGCTCTTTCTTCCGTCTAAAAGACTTATTGCTTATTTCTCTTTTTGTCGGATATATGCCAAATAAAGTATTTTTTGGATTTTTTTTATATATTTCCAGATATTCATGAATTTTTTAATATTAATAATTACAATTTTTTTTACAAATGGACAAATAGGGAAAGAAGCAAGTATTTTTTAGCTGATGTACACCTTAGTTTCAAAATATTCAAATAAACTCATCCCGAAACGTTTGTGCAACTACAGTTGTATTGCTGGACAGGTTTAGAAATAGACTCAAAGTTTGATTTCTTTGTGGTCGTTGGTGGATGGAACAGCAGATAAAATTCAACTTTTGGAAGCCTTTATTCTAAACTTTTTCTTGTACTAATATGAATGGAAAATAAATTTAAAAATATTTTGATTAATAATTAATATATTTAATATAATTTAACAATTACATATAAAATCTATAATTCTTAAGATGTATTTTTGAAAAGTAGTTACGATGTATGATTATTATATTTAATTGCAATTTGTGAATGTTATGAAAAAATATATAAAATACGATGAGTAATAATAATAGTAATAACCATTTTTATAATTTTATTTATAAAAATATATTTAAATATTATTTTAAAATATAAATTTAAAATGTTGACTTAAATGATTTTATAATGAATTGAAATTTTTTTGAAATGGATTAATAATATAAATTATACATATTTTATTAATATTAATAATTATTATTATTAATTTGAGTGTATATTTAATTTTTTTTATTTTATTATTATTATTTTTATTAAACTTATGTTTGATGTTATAATAAAAATTTAGCATATCAACTGAACTGATATCTTAAAGTTTCAAATTTAATTATTGGTATTATTATTGGATTTGTTAATAAAAATTTTCATGGTTTAAATATTATTAAACTATTAACTTTTATGATTACGGATATAAAAATTTAATAATTAATTTTTATCACTACCTTATTATTTTTAAATAAAGAGGGGTAAATACTTTAAATATTATTAGTATCATTGCTCAACTTTATTTTATATTGTGTTTTATAATTAATAATACTAATTTATATTCAAATGAAATTTAAAAACATTTAATATTAATCTATTTTTAAATACGAATTTTAGCTTATTACAATATTTAATATTAATTTCTGTCAAACTTTAATTTAATTATTTATATCGAATGAACTTTAATTAAAAGTACTAACCATTATTCATATATTAGCTTTTAAAAAATTTATAAATTTAATAATAAATACTAATCACTTAATTAATATTTATAAGAATAAAGGAAAAATATGAACATAAATAAGTGCTTATTTTTTAAATAGAATGAGTTGTTAAATATAAAAATAAAGTAAAAATATTTTTTTCCTACTGAGATGATAATCAAACTCTAATTTCCTCATTGTTATTCCTATCTATGATTATTTTCAAATAGAAATTACATCATTACTATAAAAAGGTCTTGGTATCTTTTGTAATATTGATTATTATGTGATGCAATAAACAGTTAAATTGTAGTTGTCATTTTTTAAAATAAGGTTTTACATTTAATTGGTTGTACATAAAAGTTGACATATCAAATGAAATTTCTTTAATATTATTAGAAATGAAAATGATAAATTTGAATTAATCATATGCATAAAAATTGTTGATATTAAAAGCTAATTAATAACGATATAATCACATTTTTTTGCATGATTATAAATTACTTATAAAGTATATATTTTTCTTTTAGTTTTTTCTATTTAAATATGAGAAATGACAACCGTGTATTTGAAATTATTATCTCAATATCCTCGATGACAAGTTATTATAGTTGGATCAATATTTTTCTTGTCGTTTGCACTTAACTTTTGTTTGGCATTCAAAAGCTTTGTACATATTAGTGTAATCACCTTGACAAATATTAAATATTTGATTAGTGTGTTATGACTATTTCTTCCTTTCTTGATATGATTTTCCAACAAAATATCTGATTATAGACTCGGATATAGACATATAGGTGAAAAAGGTTTTAAATTCGATCAAGAGACATGCAATGATGTGGTGCACTTTGTACCACAATAATTGAATAATTACCTTTTTTTATGAAGTTAAAGGTTAACTTGAAAAAAAAAAAAATCACGAGCAAGTAAATCTAAAAAACCTAATTAAAATTATCCTTAGTTTCTTATATTTAAATTTATGATTAATTTTGTTTTTATATTTTTTACGTAATTTTTTTTATATTTATTAATTAAACTTAATTTGATTACTTTGTTAGATTGTTGTTGACATAGTTTAGGAGAGTTATGTATCAAAATTTAGGTGATCTTTTATCTTAAAACTTTTATGATTTTTTTTTCTCTTTCTCTACATTTCTATACATCAATGTAAAAAGGGTTTTCAATGTCACTAGTTTCAGGTTAGATGTATCAAGATTTCTCGTTAAAAAGTGTAATGATATTTTTGTAAATATTTTATTCAAATTAATATTTAACTTATTTTAAACATATGTTAATTTCCAATTTAACGTCAATTTAACGTTGACTCAAACAGCCTTAAATTGAAAAGTAACATCTGGTGAGAGGTGATCAATATTATTTGGTCTTTTAAAATTGAAGAAAGCACTTTGAGCTTTCACCTTTCTCTTTCTTCTTTGTATGAAATCTCCTACTAAAGTACAACAACAATGTCAAACTTGTAGGAGTAAGTTTTTTTAACTTATTTCACTTCATTTTGTCATTGTAGTGCTCGTCTGGACTCAAGCTTTCATTATCCTTGACTGCATTTCTCATTAAGGTTGATGTTTTAATTCACTACTCATTATTGTGTCCTTAAGGTTGGATTTTTAGCTTAACCCCCATTTTATAAAATTCACTAAAAATAGGTAGAAAATGATTTTTGATTCAATTTTTTTTGTGATAACTTTTATTAGGTTGTAGTCAAATGTAAAGTGTTCACATATGAGATATTGGTCGGAGTTTTAAGATTTGGTGGTGAAAAACTCAAATGGTAATAACTTTCGCCAAGAGCTTCATATGGAGATGATCCAAAAATGAAAGTTATTGAAAATTGAGTGTGTTTTTTATTTTCTTAGTAATTTTCACTCAGTTTTCCATACTTTACAGTTTTATTTGACATACACATAATACTTATAAAATTCTGGAAATTTTTATGGTGCTCTTGTATTGTATATTGATTTCCATGGTTTTAGTGAAGATAAATTTTGGCAAAAATTCTGAAAAACAAAAGACCACAAATTAATACGCAAGTTGTCACTAGAACACGTGTAAATTAGATTTTGTTAAATGCAACAAACTTTAATTTACATATTTTTTTATGGGTAACATACTTTAATTAATGTCTTTTGCTATAACATCAAACCTTTAACAAATGTAAAAAGCCAAAAATAACATATATGAAAAGCCTTTTTATTTTAGTGATACCTTCTTCCACCTTCCTCCCATTACCTTTCTCCATCTTCCTCATAAATCTAAATCTCAAAGAAACTCAGGTTAAACCCATTTTTAACTTTCACACAATTGAAAACACTCACTTTAGACAAAACATGCTTGGAATTCTTTTTTCAGTTTGGTTGTTTAAGGGGTACCAAAATGATGCTAAATGAATATAAAACAATTCTAGTGAAGGAAAATTAGTTGAACTTAATCAAGCATGATTGAAAAATAAAAGATGAATTTTGAAGCAAATACTCACATCAGGTAGCACAAGAATAACACCTTACGCTACAAGCTTAGAGAGCAAACCCAGATGAAAGGCTGTAAGGCATTAGGTGACAAGAGAAGCTCGCTCGGCAAGGCAAGCTAGAACAAACAATGTTGTGTGGTGGTTCATGAGCATCAGGCAATGAAAGAGGCAACCACAAGCGATGCAAAGTTAGCGATCCCTTCACATTTTTAATTGGTTGTGCCCAACAGTTTTGAGATGGAGACAGACAATAGCAGTGATGAGACGTGAAATTAGGGTATTTATTCATGTCTTCCTTGAGGGTTTTTATTCATTTCTCATTTTGCAAGATAGAAAAATACTTTTTATGCTTGGGAGGGGCCCTTGGTGGCCTTCCCCTTCTTGGGTCTCTTTCTTCGTCTATAGAGGTTTTCCCCCTTTTGGGTTAAAGAGGAAGAGGGGATGCAAATTGGAGATGTGAATGTAAGGTATAATTGGAACATGGAACAACTGCTAAAAACCTTGGGAAATGGTTGTCTTTTTCTCTATGGTTTCAAATTTTTTTCCCTAACTCTTTAGTTTGTAAAACCAAAGTTCTCTAGCATGAAAAGCTAAACCTATTTTTTGAGATTAGATGTAATAAATTGAATTCTTGTGTATTTGTGTTGTTAATACATATGTTTTTCCATTTTAATGTTAGTATTTGACTTCTATGCTTAATGCTTTGTGGCTTGATCACCCATGGTTTGTATCTAACGGAGTTTGTATCTAGGGATAAAGCTCGTTTCATTAGTAATCTTAAAACTTTTAATCTTAAGGCATGTTTTATTGGTTGAGGATTCAAAAAATTAGAACTTAATGAGTAATCATAAGCTCAAAATCATTAGAGATATGATTTGAATATATTTGTGAGTTGATTTTGACATAATTAAAATTGAGATTATTGAATATGCATGCATAAAAGTGAAACTGATGAAATCTAATCTTGATAATTATAAATAATTTGTTAATTTGATATTGCATATCAATTATTTAATAAAAATACAAAAAGAGTTTTTATATGTTTTTGTAAATCTTGTTGACTAAATTAACTATGATTGTAAGAGTTATTATGTGTTATACAAAATTCTTAATAAAAACAATAAAATATTTATTATTTATTATGTAAGGACCGATGTATTTATTATTTCATCCTAACCCTTCCTCACACTTAAAATACTTAACAATTTTTAAAAAATTTACAACTAAAATCAAGATATTTAAGAAAGTTGTCGGCCAAGAAAAATAAAAGAAAATTAAAATAAACAAAGGTGAAGGAGAAATGAACACTTAACTTTAATGAAATAAAAAGCAAGTACAGTATTAATTCATTGAGAAAATTCTCTAAAAAAGAGTGCAAAATGAAAATATTAAATTTTTAAGAGACTAAAACCTAATTTACGACATTTTAATGCTAAAAAACTAATTTAATCCTAAAATTGAAAGCTAACAAAATAAAACAAAAAGATAATATGCGTTAAAAATAATAAGAAAAACACTATAATAATTAAAATAGGTTTAATTCCTAATATATATATATATATATATATATATATATATATATATATATATATACTTTAAAATATCCACTGTTGAAAGTAAAATAATGTTTTTATTGTCTAAAGTTAGCAAGTTAAAGAAAAAGATAAGTTTGTGCATATGGTAGGTATTTTTCTTAGACCTAAAATAAAAAGAAAATTGGGAAAATGAATTCCCACATCATTAAATGAAATAGATTAGATAAAGTTTCCTCCGAGCTAATGAGAGAGATCTTGGGTCATTTTCTTATCATCATGCTCTCTAATAATTTAAAACACGTAATGTCACATAATTTTTCTATCCAAAAAAAGTCAATGCACGTGCGTAGAAAACATAGATACACTGTATATGTGATGCATTTTAGTCTTTGAAACAACTCAACAAGCTTCTCACTCTTCTCACATGATACACTATTTTATTTTACTTTTGTGAGTCTTTATAATAAAAAAAAAATCTCTCACCAGTTTTAATAACAAAGAATAATTATTTTTTTACAATGATAAATTTAAATACTAATTTCTAGCAAAATATTTTATTTCTAAATTTGTTTTTATTAGAAACTAATTTAGAGACTTATTTTCAAAATTTTAATAACAAATATTAATATTTAATTTAAAGATCAATTTATTATAATCAATTAATTATAATCATTAATTTAAAAATTATTTTCGATAATAATAATTTTTAATTTATAAATTAATATTTAAATTATTCACTATGATAGTTAATTATTTTTTGTTGTTAAAATTAGTTTTTATTTAAGAATTATCGTAACGTTTGAGTTTATTATTTATATTATTTAAATCAGTCTTATATCATATTATTTGTACACTCAATTTTTTAGTTTACGGTGATTTAAAATAAATTATATTTCATATAAATAAAAAATTTAATTATTTAGTTTTCGTTATAAAATTTCACTATATATATGCATATTAATTTTCTCAACTTTGTGTTTAGAATTTTAATGGTTTCACATTTTTTCTATGATTAGAAAACATTGATTCAAGCAGAGTACTGTCAAATATAAATCAATCAAATTTTTCTTTTTGAGTATTTTTTCTTTCTTTCAAGTTTTTAAATTTTCTTTTATTACTATAGGTTGCGTGTGTGGTTGTTTTTGTTTTCATATGAGATTTGACTTAGAGAAATTGATATTTGTTACTATAGAACTTACGTGATTATTCAGTTTGTTAATGAAACTTTCTTAAAACAAGTTATGATTTCTCTAACTTTATTTAATTAGCATATTCTTGCTCAAGAAACACAAGGGTTGAAGTAAAGGGAGTTGATAAATATTATTTTTAGTTTATTCAAAATTTAGTATATAATGTTGGATCTTGGAGTGAAGTGAATGTTTCAAGATGTGTTGAGACAGTACAAAATTAATTAGGTCTTAAAGTTTTGAAATATTAATTTAGAATAGGATTAGTATTCAATTAAATTCACACCTAGACTGATTGTATTTTGTTGTTTGGAGAATATTGAAACATATAATTTACAGTGTCAAAATATATATACTTTTTTTCAAAAATTAAATTTTATTGAAACTATCGAGTTCACTTTGAAATTATATCACATCCTCATTAAGATTAAATATGATGAATTGTATTATATTTGTAAGTACTCTTCAATAAATTCACTCATTTTTTTTTTTATCTAAATAAGTGGAGTACTTGATCGAATAATACGTATTTTTTTTTTCGAAAATTGTAATTGAAATATCATTTTAATCTTATGTTGTTTATTAAATTTATTAGGAAAGAACTTATTTACTAAAGCTTATATATCTTCTAACATTATTTTCTATCTTTTATCGGTGTTAAGTTTTGTGAATAAAACCAATTTCTGCATAAATTTTATCTTGCTTAATTATCAAGTTTATATTATTTTTATATTATTTTGTATTTTAGTTGTTTTATATTTATTTATCTTTAATATATATTTTGAGTTTGTGAACTAAATCAATAGGAAACAATTTTGATGGAGGAAAAAAAAACCGAAACTAAATGAAGCATGATTAATCAAGAAAAAATTATTTTTAGACAAATACTGGCACTAGGGGCACCAGAATCACACATGGTGATGAAAACATGAAGAAAAAACTCACTTGTAGGGTTATATTGTCATGGAGCACCCCGGATGAACAAAAAACCTCCATTGAGTGCCAGGTTGAGTTCCTAGGTGAGATGGCTTCTCACTAAGCGAAAATAATAGTCCAAACATGCAGTATTCGAGTCGTTGGGTGAAAATATGCCTCACCCAATGAGTTACAAGTAAGATAAAATCAATATTTAGACCTTGTTGAGTGAGAATGAAGCCATTGGACGAGTCTATCAATCCTAATACGAGAAAGTGGGTATTTAATTATGTTTTCGTGAGTGTTTTGGACATTGCTCCTTTTTTGTGAATAGAATCACTTAGGGTGCTTGAGAGAAACTGTTGGAGGCTATTTGGAGTGTTGGAAAGTTCTTCCTCTCCTCATTAGGTTTCCTCCTTCATTCATGGTGATTTTCCTCGTTTAGGGTTGAAGAGGAAGATGGCCTACAGATTGGAGATGGAAATGTGAAGGAGGGGTGAGATTAAAGGTTGGATTAACTGTTAGGTGCCTTGGAAAAGGGGCTTCATCTTTTTTATGGTTTCAATTTTTAAATCCTAGATTCTCCACCATGGAGAGTTATTTCTATTTGTTGAAATTATATGTAAAAAACTGAATTTTTATGCAAAATTGTGTTGTTAATAATTTCCATACTTAGTGCTTGATGTGAATTGCTCTCATATTTGATTTGTGATTCTTAAGGTGTTTGGGAAAAATTTTGAATCTGGACTTCAATAACTTGAATGTCTGATGGATGCTTGTATTTAATAATAAAACTTGGTTCATTAGTAATCTTAGACTTTTGAAATTAATGCATGATTTCACTTGTTGAGGATTTAAGGTATAAAAAATTAATGAGTGATCATAGACTCAAAGGCTTTATGTATAGGATTTGAGTATGTTGGTGAGTTGATTTTGACTTGAATATGGAATTAACATGTTTGTAAATGCATAAGAATGAAGTTGATGAAATCTAATTTTTACAATTGTAAAAAATTTGTTAAATATCTTGTTGTATACCAACTATTTGATAAAAATACAAAAAATATGTTTAATTTTATGTTTTATGATCTTTTACTGTCTAACTGAGTCATGAATTGTGAGAGTTGTCATGTGTTGCAAAATTCCATGTGAAGATAACAATATTTATTACTTGCTACATGTGAATAGAGCACTTGTCGTTTTTCACTAACAATATCACCCAAATTGACGTTTATACTTGCTCCATTTAGACTTTCGATCCCGCCACTCTAACGTTTATAATGATTAGACGTCGGCCACCCCATCCTGGACATCTAAAGTGTGTGCCAAAATAAACTTTTAAATGCTTTAAACGTCGGCTAGGCAAGGGAGCTGACGTTTAAAGCCATTTAGACGTCGGTTAGGGGGAGAGTCGTCGTCTAATGGTCTGCTAATACCAAACCCACGCATGAGGCAGCAATTATATGCATGGTTATCAAACTCTCGAGTTAACTCATATGAGTTTACGTTCCCAGACATGGCTTCTGAGTTAACTCGGAAGTAAACTCATTTTTTGCTTAAACTCAGTAAAATCAAATGTGAAATCGGTAGGATCGTTTAGAATCGCGAGTTTGGAGCGATTCTACGAGCTTGAAAGTTATATATTTAATGAAATCCATCAAAATTAATTACAATAATCCAAGTATTTATGTTTTACAATATTTTTTTTATGAACAATATAACTATAAATTTTATTTATTTAAAGTTATATAATTTTGTAGACTTATTTGAATTAAGATATTATTTATATACTTTTTTTCCTTCGAAGTAAACTCTTACGAGTTTACGAGTCGAGTTTACTTGACACTCACGAGTTTACGTAAACTCTCGAATTTGATAACTTTGGTTATACGCATTGACTGCTCATCATCTTCCTTGTGTTTTCTCTCCACGGCTACGATTTTAAGGTTCATTTTCTCACTTTTGCACTGTTTAAAATTAATTTTACTTCGATTACATTACTCTTTGATGAATTATCTTTTATTTGAACCGATTAAAATGCGTTTTCGTTACGTTTTGGTGCAATTTTGGTCGTGTGCTTGGTCTTCGTAACTATTTTGGTCCTACACAAAAAAAAAACACTCAATCCATAAGTCAGGAGGCATTGAGGAAGATGGATCTTCAGTAGGAGGAAAGACTCAACCAAAACATGAGATCAATGAAGCAACAATTCATGGAGCAACTACAAGAATAAAAGGAAATACAAAGAGTGCTTGAAGAGAAGCTGCATTCTATGACGAAGGGCACCATGGGTTGCCTGCTGAAGCTCCGACAAAAAACGTCAGACCTGTGTAGTCCGACGTCTATATAGACATCTGACTGTGGGGTCTGACCTCCCATTAACATCTTCCAGAAAAATGTTAAGTAGGAATCAAACATAAAAAGCCTCATATAACATACGTAAAAAGCCTTTTCTACACTAGTGTTACTACTAGTTCTAATAAAATAAAATAAAAAAATCTACTCTTCATCATCGAAGGGTATTAATTGAATAAAAATGATAAAGGGCATACAAGATGAACTTTTAGATATTGAAATTTTAGAAGGAAGAAACCACAAAATACAAGAAAATTTTCTCTCTCCTTTTATGTAGTCCTTACTGAATAAGTTGAATATGGTCTACAATTGACAAATAGGCTGCCAAGAAACTTATAGTATACACTTAGACAACATTAATAATTTTTTTAGTATTCTAAACGACTCTAAAAGGATAACATTAGATGGGGAATGAACAACATACAATCATCTCTTATCGTGCATTTTGTTGTTATGCTTTGTTCTAATTGATTTTATCTATATTATGTTTACCAATTAGAAAGTGAATTGATCATCCATATCTAAGAAAATAAAAAAAAATCATCTTTTTTATTTTTTATTTCTCTTTTATACATCTTAAAGGAAAGACAATTATTTTTGATATTGTACAAAGGTATGGCATATATGACATGAAAATTGTGTGGATATAAAGTATCCGATGATAAGAAAGAAGAGAGAGATGGTTGATGAACCCTTTTTTGAAAGATATATTTAGTTTTGATGATGTATTTTAAACAACTATAAGTTATTGTTATGTTTGGATGTGTGTGAATGATTATGAGTCATGCATATCCTAATTTGGTTTTGATTTTTATTCTTTCCATATTTCATTATATGCTTTTTTTTTTAGAAAATGTAAACTTTCTTTCAAATATTTTAAATACTATTTTAGAACAGAACACTTATTATCTTAAAACATAATGATGCACTGCTTTCAAAAAATAATAAAATATCTTCTATCATAATTAAGATAATTAATTAGTTTAAGTAATCAATATATTGGTCAATAGAAATGATTGATTAAATTATTTTTATTGTGTTTTCATGTTCAATTAAGAACAAAATAGTTGATTGTCAAAAAATATAATCTATTAGATCAATTTTATGTAATTTTATATAAAAAAATATTTCTATATATTATCAAAAAAGAAAATTTTTACATAGTTAAAGATAATTTCAACTATTATTCAAAAATTTCCAAAAAAAGAAAAAGTGTTTTTTTCCCTTGATAACTCTTTGAGGGAGATTTGATATGAAGGCATTGGGTGATATATACTTGCATAAATTTATGCGCTTTTTTTATTATCCATCACATCAGGTGATATATTTCTATTTACTTTTTTTATTCTTTTTGTGTTTTTTATACACCTAGGTTTGGTGTTTAATGTGGTAGGTTTTTAACATGGTTTAATAAAATTCTTAATAGGTTTTAAAAAAAATGTATGTCTTAACTGATTATATTTCTGTGGGTGAAGTGTGTTTGTAATTCTATATCCAAGATAATAATAAGAAATAAATTAAGGTTGTGGTAATTAAAATTATATATAGATTCAAAAAGGAATTTATAAAATGTTTCTTTATTATCTTTTTCTCTTAGGTTTGTGTTTTATTTTTCTGGATTGCAAATGATAAAAAATTACTTTCGCCAATTCTTAATCAAATGTTATAAGAAGATTTTTTATATTCTATTAGTGAAATAAAAGATTTTTTTAAAACTAGTTCACCTTATTTTGACAAAGTATAATCTATTTTTCTTTACAACAATAGGGTTGTATTGGACTTTTTTCTTCTGGTAAGTAAATTTTACTTTTAAAATTAAAATGAAAAATACCCTGAAAATCAACCTTCATGATCACTTACCAAAATATTATTTTCCGTGTTGGTTTTTAGTGGTGAAACCTATAATTAGATTTTATTAAAGGTTTAAATTCTCGTTTGATTCTCGTATTTGTATGTCAGTCTTAAGTGGGTCATTGTTTTTTTTCGGTCTTAATCGGGTCCAAAAACTTGTAAAAACGAACCAATTAAACCCTTTTTGTTAAGTTTCCATAGACAGTGTTAAACAGATGCTGAGTTGTATTTTTTAGAGATGCGTGGCATTAGGTATTAAATTGAAAGAGTGATATGTTGTAAATCAACAATTCCACCTTTGTAAAATTTTTATATTTATCTTTACTCAAAAATCCTCCAGTACTCGCTGACCTCGACTGCCCTCGGGTATCCACTGACCTCGACTGCCCTCCGGTACCCCACTGACCTCGACTGTCAGAAAGTTTTCTCGGTTGGATCTCGCCGGTGAAGCCAACAACGACGCCGCCCCCCACGTGAGCCTCACCAACCCATCCCTTTCTTCCTCCGGTCTCCTCTGCGTCCCCGAGCCCCTCGTCTTCGTCGACGCCACTACCACCCTCTCCATCTCCGGCAATGGTGATTGTATCCTGTTTGTTCTCACCACCGATTATATATTCTCATATTTACTTCTACAACTTTTGCATACACGTCAATCTTTCTTATCGTTTGTCTGCAATGCTACTCATTTCTCAAACCGCCCAATCACCTGTGAGGACGTAGGTTATGGCGGGCGTTACCCTTAGCCACGAAGTTTGTCGCCATGCCGCTCTGGATTGGCGAGCTCTCCGTCGTTGCCGCTGCAGTGCTTTTCTTCAAAACCCTCTTTGAATGTACCTTTTAACTTTTCTGGTTTTGTCAATCCTGTGATGAAGAAGATACCTAAAAGAGAAAAGATACGAACTAATTTGGATGATGTTACTGAAGTTGAGTTTCTATGCAAGACAATAAGCCACCCAATGAAGCAAGTGAGGCGTTATCCACCTAATGAATTTTGTGTGTGAGTCTGATGTTTTCGCGTGGTCTAAAAGTTGATTTTAGCTTTTCATACGTTGTTTCTTCAAGTCATATGACTGTTGATGCTGAGGTGATAAATCTGAAAAGCAGAGCACGTATGATTAACACTTCTGAAGAAATTGCATAGGTTGGGACAATATTTGCCAATGGGGAGAGGGAAATTGGTGATTTAATTGCAAAAGCCATGGAGAAAGTTGGCAAAGAGGGTGTGATCACTATCTCAGATGGCAAGGCATTATATAACGAATTGGAAGTTGTTGAAGGAATGAAGCTCGACAGGGAATACATTTCTCCATATCTAGTCACATGAAAAATGTTCGTTGTCTATATCTGGCCACATGAAAAATGTCACCATTTTGACTCTTCTCAAAAGAAGTGGAAAGATGCGGTGGACTAGCAACTATGATGGAGTGATCATTAGATGGATTCCAAGCAAGGGATATGATGATGGCAAGTTTGACCATAAACAATTCAGATTAATCAAATTGTTGGGAGATGAAGATAACCACCAAATCTGTCTACAACAATTTGACAAACACCTCAAAGGGACTCTCTCACAAGTTGAATAAAAAATGAACCCTGATTGCCTAGGCTCAACGCAGTGCTTTTTTCACAAGTTCATAACAAAACAATACATCCTAAAAATATCAGGACCCACTTTTTTATCCTCTTCCTTTGATCAACGCCAAAGCCAGTTTGAACAACAGAGAAAACACGAACCCTGATAACCTTTGATCGCCGTCTCGAACTCGCCGGCGAAATCCCTTCCTCCATCGGAGACCTAATTTCCCTCATAACCCTCTCCCTCGCTTCCAACTCCTTCTTCTGGCTCCATCCCCGATTCCATTTCGGCTCTCCCTAACCTACTTTACATGGATCTGAGCTCTATCCAATTCAATGGAATCATTCCCAAATTCATTTCCCAATGTATAAACTATTTCATTTTTTATTTGACGGGAGTTTCTATTGAAATGCTTGAAAGTACAGATGAAGAGTTGTAGGATGAAGAAGACATTTTCGATTAAACTGTTCATCTTAAAAAAAATTTACACGTAATACATTATGGTTACATCAGCATTAAGATATGGACCACGTCATCATAGGCAGACGACGTCAGTGATAATTTAACGGAGAGGGTTTAATTGACTCATTTTTACAAGTTTTTGGACCCAATTGAGACCGAAAAAAAAACGATGATCCACTTGAAACTGACACACAAATAAAAAGACTAAATAAGGGTTTAAACCTTTATTAAAACCCCCTTTTCATGAGATAATTGTCATTTAGCTTCTTGAGGATTATGATGTTATGAAGATGAACCATGGTAAACTTGATGATGTCAACAATGAGAGGCATAAAGAGGTGGATACAAGTGGTGATGACGTCAATAATTAATGCATTGGGTATCATGGAATATGAGAAGCAAAGGAGAAAAAGAGTATGGAAGAATAGACAAGAAACGTAATAGAGAAGAATTAGAGAGCTTAAAGAAGAAATTAGGAATAAACTATTTAAAAGCTTATAGAATATTCTAGGAAATTCTAGAAATAGGAACAAGTGCCTAAGGATGATTATTTTCTCAACAAAATAAAACGGATAATAAGATAAATTTACTAGTATTTTTTTCTTGTATTATAATAGATTTAAGAAAAAAAACTAAAATAACTAGATAATAAATAGAATGGAAAAAATGAGTTGTTTAATTTAAGAGAAATAGAAAAAGGAAAAAAAAAACTTAATATAATTTAAAAATCAATTTTAAATACAATAAACTAAACTCATGAGTTAATGATTATAATATATGTTACTATTTGACCATATGGAAAAATTACAAATCATGTAAAAGCTTATCATAAAATATTAATTCCACAATCTCTCTTTAAGCCTAAACCACACCTTCTTTCCCAACCCTACCGTGCCATGTGAGGGAATCGTATTTGTAGTTAGAAAGAAAGAGGGTGCATTCATAAACAGTGGGTAGGCTGCACTTGATTCTACCCGAGACAACTTGGATATTGGAACCAGTTGTCGAAGCCGAACAAACACGGCTCGGCTCAGCCCTCCTAGCCAACTTGCGCCAATGACGTCATATTCAGATTTCACCCTGACGTCACCACATCTATCACCTTCCTTCTCCGTGTGCCACGTGGCGCAAAGTTTATTCGTTCTCACATTGTTACTCGCAGACGCGCGTGCAGTTACACCTTCGAAGAAGTGTTCTACATTTAGACTTGTAGAGATAGCTTTTGCATTGAATGCTCACCAAACTTAGATTCAAACTAGCCAATTAAAAACAAGCTTAGGTTTTAGGACAAATTTTCTCATGTGGGCATAGCTAGCTCTCCCTTTATTTTACAGATATAACATACGCACTCTTTAATTATAAATATAACGAAAATATATATTTAACAACTTTTTTCAATAATTTTTGTATAAATACTTACCTGAAAACTTGTGATTAAGTCGTTTAAATATACCAATCACTAAATTGACACATAAGTTAAAAAGTTATTAAAAAAAATTATTAAAATATCATAATCTTAAATATAATCTTAGTTTAAATTATTTGGATATTGATATATTAACAATTTTTAATAATTTTTTTATAATAAATTACGTGTTACTATTTTATTAGTTTGTTTATTTAAAACGAATTATTCACATGTTATTATGTATACGTTATAAAAAAATTATTAAAAATAATTATTAAAAAGACATTTTCCAAATTATTTCAACATACTAATATTGCTGCGAAATTTTGGTTCATCTGAAGATTTTTGCATAAGAATCTGATTTTAAAAATAATAATAAAAAAAATATTGATTCATGGCAATGAAAAGTGCTTTTTTTTTTTTCATGTGTTCTTTTTAAGATCAACTGGAACAAAATTTAAAGTTCAAAAGATTCTCTGTTTGTAAATGAGACAAAGTTCAGAATCATTAAAACAAAATCAAATTTAAAATATCCATTCGTAGAATGAGTCAATTATAGGAATGTTAAGTTCTATTTTTCCTTTTTATTTATATGTAAATATATTCTATCAAATAAATATTCTTTTGAATAATTAAAACTTGGGTTTAAATATTATAAGGGTTAAATATGTTTTTAGTCCTATATTTTGGGGCGATTTTGGTTTTAGTCGCTCTTTCTAAGGTACAATTTAGTCCTTCAACTTTAGAAGACTCTGATTTTAGTTCTTTTTACCAAATTTTTTTAACTTTATTTGTTGTTTCAAGCACGTTTCATTGTAGCATTTGGATTGTTTACACTGTTTGACACATTTTTGCTTCATTGTTAACTTAGAAACGCGTTTGAAACTACAAATAAAGTTAAAAAGATTTGGTAAAAAGGACTAAAACCAAAGTTTTCTAAAGTTGAAGGACTAAATTTACCTTAGTTTGAAAGAGGGACTAAAACCAAAATCGCCCCAAAGTATAGGGACTAAAAACATATTTAACCCATATTATAATACATTTGATTTAATTTTCTTATATTCTGAATATTAAGTCATGTTTTATCTTACTATTAAGTATTATAAAGTAATGATATTACGTTTCTATTTTTTTTCCATTTAGTAATATTAATAATTGTTATTTTTGTTAATATAAGATCAATCATAATTTAATTGTAGTTGAATTATGATTTTTCCACTGGTACTTTAATTAATTAAATGATCATTTCGTCCGTACAATATTACTTAAATGTTTCCACAAATGTAAATTTAATAGAGCAATAGAAAAGTGTAGAGTCAGATGATTTTAACATTTGGATTAAAATTGATAAACTTAATTTAAAAAATATATATTTTGTTTCAAGGAGAACTTACATTTATCCACCTGGGCAAAATTACATTTAAAAACAATTCCTGGACAAAATTCTGCATGTATGTGGTTCACTGTTATACACCTTAGATCATTTTATTGGGTCTTTTAGATTATAATAATTTTATGTTTTATTTAAAAGGTTAGAGCTATCCAAGTAGTATCTATTAATTTTATTTTTTGCTGATAAAAAAAACCCAACTAAGTTCATTCTACCTTTATTTCTTTAGTTTTAAAATAGACCTATCTTGATAAAACGACAGACGCATTTCATAGTTTTTAAATATATATTTATTTTTCATATGTTTTTAATTAATAACATTTGGATACCTTATTCAAATTCACTAAATCTTAAATAAAAATTATAAAAATTAAAAGTTTAAAAATATAATTTAATAAACAGAAGATTAAGTGATTTAACTATAGAAAAGCTGCTCTCGTTTTTTCTATGGTTTACTAGATGACATTTACTTAGTGTTAAACTAGTATATAAAAATTCCTCAAAACGATGAGCGGAATATCTTTGTCCTAAATAACCTCTACAGTGATAACACTATTAAATTATTCTTTGTATTCTAGTGAAGTTCAAACATTAATTTAATTTTTCTTAATACTAAAAAAACTACTTAGTATACCTTTTAATATTTATAATAGTACTGATTAAGAGGGCCGTCTTAATTATTCGTTAAGAATAACAAATTGGTTTATTTACTGAAATTTAATGTTCACGTCTTTGACAATATTATTGAAAACCAATCTGTATGATTAAAGTTTGATAAAGTTGGTTTAGTCTGAAATGGTTGGTTGGAATAATACTACTGGATTAGGTTTGGAATAGGAGGAACGTGAATGGAAAAATTGGGAATCTAATAATGATTAAAAAAAATTAGTGAATTAATTAAGAAGAGTTAAGGTGTAATTAAGTAATAAAAAATAGAATACGTTAGGTTTAAATTGATAAGTAGAAGAATGAAAGGGCAACGGAAGAGAAAAAGAGAAAATGAAACACGCGCCGAGTGTCGGCTGGGAGTGTGCTCACGCCCACGCTTATGCCATAAGCACCATTGTTTACACTTTCCTTCACTCACTCACTTAACTCACTCTCCTTCTCTTGCTATTAACTTTCCATTTGCTTCCACCCAACAAATCATTTTCTTTCACTTTCTCTCCTCTTCCCGGAAAAAACGTCCCTCCTTTTATTCTCCCTATCCCACGTACGCTCTCCATTATCCTCTCTAACAAACTCAGTACGACACCCTTCCATGGACACCGCCATGCGCACCACCAGCGTGCAACAACGCGCCCCCACAAAGAAAACCAAACCCAAGAAGAAGAACACCCCACACCCTGTCAAAGTAGTGTACATATCCAACCCCATGAAAATCAAAACCAGCGCCTCCGAGTTTCGTGCCCTCGTGCAAGAACTAACCGGCCAGGACGCCCAGTCGCCGCCTAACCCCACACGCTTCCACGCGCTCGATTCCTCCGATGATTCCTCTTCTGACAAGGTTACCAATGTTGACGACCATTTCATCCCTCTCCCAAAGGATCCCAACAATTCCGTACAACACCAGCCGCAACCCTCTTCTTCCTTTGAGGCTCCCGACGACCACGTTTTCACTCCCCAGATGATAGACAGCATTTCCTCCCTGCTTCCTGCAAGCCTATTCTATGAATCTCCCCATCTTAATTACTGGTGATACTATACCACTGATGCAGTGTAATTAATTATTACTATGATTATGTTTTTTCTTTGCTAAGGTTAAGCTCCGATTTAAATCCAAGTTAATTAATTGTCTCTCTATCTATATATCTCTATATATATATACTAATAAATGGATGGATGAGTGGTTGTTTTCAATTGTTGATTTTTGGACCCTTGATCTGTGAGAGATATATGTGCTTGTTTATATGTAATTATCGTATGTAATTACTTTATGTGACCGAGGTGACTCGATAATCTCATGATTGGTTGATTAAGTGTGACTTAATGATGCTAACTTTGGTTGATTTGAAAGTGGTTTTGGTGATCATGAAAAGGAAATTAGGGCATTGGGATGTGGGGTTTGGGAAGCTGCAGGGAATGTGCATGTTTTTTAGGTTGATTCTTATCTTGGTTGGAAGGGTTTTGCACAGAGGTTCCTCCGGCGGCTTTGTTCATTACCCTCGTGGATGGATAAGTAAGTAAGGCAACTAGGTGCAAGAATTGATTGATTTGTTTTGGTGGTTGGAATTGAATTTGATGGTAAAAAGGAGAGCTGATAGGGAAATGGGGACCCAACTCTTGAACAAGACTTCAATGACCACTTATTTTTAGTACGTTTCATGATTCTAATACTACTAGAGTTTTCTTTTGGGAGAAAACCTTTGCCCGTATACCTAATCACATCTTTCTCCTTAACTAAGATCATTTTGCTCAACTTGGTATACTGGATACAGATGCAGTGAAAAATTCCTAATTATGATTTCAATGAAGAACTGGATAAGTTCTAATCTGTACAATTGATTTTGATTAGAAGTGGGTTTCGGTTATATTTTAAATTATTTATTTAAAAAGTGATTTTGACATGATGCTTTTTAGATATTGTTAAAACAAAATCTTTCTGATATGTAACTATACAAGAGGATATAGTTTTTTATTTTTGATATTTGGTTGCTGAGATAGTAACATGATGTTAAATTAAATAATATTCATGTAAACACATACAAATCTCGGATTTACTCATTGCGAAAGGTAACAAAAAGTTGTTTTCATGTTGAAGAAGTTAAACCCAAGTTTATTTTATAATCCAAACTAAATCTTACTCACTGAGTCCTCCACGCCAGATAACCCAGCCATAAACAATTCTCCAGTTACTGTTTGTCTACAATGAGCAAACGCAAAACCGATGGTTTGAAACTGAAAGTTATATACTCCTATATATGTTAAATATCTCATCCTTTTTTATATATATAGTATGAATATTTCCTACTCTATTTCGGCATATAGTTATCGCTATATTTATATTGATGTATTTCTGCCACAGCTCTATGACATCTTCCTAAATTATGACACTTTATGAAACCAGAAAGATAAATTGTATTCTGTACAACAAAACTTCATCCAAAGAAAGAGATAAAAAGAAATAGAGAAAATTCCGAGTTAAAATACTCAATATGACAGAAAATATGAAGAAAACATAAGGTAAACGATGTTTATATATATATATATATATTTCAGTTCCAGTTGATATAGGACTTTATTCAACAAAACTCACTAAAAAACAAGTCTTTATATTATTATTATTGTTATTATTCAATATATAAGTATACATTATACATATATTTAATTTTATAATAATATGTTAAAATTATATTAAAAGTAATTTCTGATAGTATAGGTTATAGTAGCAGTATATAAAAATTAAACTCTTGTAGCTCTAACGGTTTGAAGTATCTGCAGAATCCACTTTTTGATAATTTGAATCTTATCTTGTTTTTAGTCAGTAATCAAGCTAAAGTAAATATACACCACCTAAGCTTTCTTGACTATTTATGATGCATATAATAAAAAAACCCTTACGTTGGATAATGAAACTCTTTAACGTTGTTGAAACTGGAACTGTTCTGGTATTTGTGTACTGTTAGCTTTCCAACCTTCATTTCTATTTATAGAAAATTTAGCACCAACCATATAGAACTTTGATCATGAATTACAGTGGCAAGATGAGGTAAGTAGTCACTTCAGACAGTGAGACAACATGAGTAGAGAAAGAGCCATTCAGTTTCCTCTGATGACGATTATACAATTCCATTTGGCCAAACATAGAAAAAGTGAACCCTATACATGTTCATGAATATCCTCGCACATTTCACAGTTTAATATATTTTTGAGTTTCAATCGGTGTATAATTAAAGAAGGTGTCATAATTGATCTGCATACTAATTCTTTGTTTCATGAGAACATGCTAACTAATCATCTTGTTTCTACACATTAGTTGTTTCCTCATGCTGGTAATTTTTTTGCAGTGATTTTATGATATATTATGTCTGCTATGTATGGTTTAATTTGAATTTTTGTTAAATTAAATGTGAAAGATAATATAGGATGCGAACGTCTCATCAGAAAGATTTAGAAGTAATTATATGATGGAAAGAAAAGGAGTGATGCAAACAGGACCAAATTGAAGGACAAAATTGGGTTATTTCCTGCAACTTGCATCTTCTTATGAATCCTCTCTCGTATATTGGTGGGGCGAACCTTTTTCTTCTATCTATCAACTTGCTATGAGACTCTGATCATTTTATCAGTTTATGTATGTCTTGATCGTGTGATAAGACTTTTTATGTGTCAGTTTCTGGGATGCTTCTTTTCCAACTTTTATTCCTTCAAATAACTTCTAACTTAGAATATTAGAATAAAACACTTTTAGATCTATATATACTTCAAACTGTATAATAATGTTGTCATGTTAACCACTAATTTAAAAATAAGAAAAAAAAATCTAAAAATACTATCTATAAATAATCTTAATATAAGATTTAAAAAGTTTGTGATTTACATAAAAATAAATAATTAAATTTATAGAATTACATATTTAAGATTAATAACCTATTTTATTTTATTTTATTTTTAGTTTCAGAAAATGAGTTTGTTTTACCCCTTAATTTTAAAAATGTTTCGTAAGAATATTATACAATTTTTAGTTGATGCCGCGAAAAAAGAGCTAAGCATAACTTCATTTGGGTTTCGTAAGAATATAATTATGCATTGGAAGATATATAAGAAAAATAAAACAATAATATAAGATTAAAAGGCGTGAACTCTTGCACTTGTTTACCATCAACCCATATGCTTTACTCGTTTTGTTCATTTTAAAATGTCTGAATGTACGGAAGAATTAAGTGTTTGTAAATTATTTATAACATATTAATGTACAAAAATATATGTACAATATCATAAAACATGACATATTATAAAATTGTGTTTTTAGAATTGATATGTGTATAGAATTATGAAATTAGATTATTTTAATAATAAAAGTTTGAAGTATAAATAGAATTTTACAAACAAGAGTGTCATTATCTTCTATCGCATCATCACTTTAAATTATTTTCTTTTAGAGTTTTCCATCATCTCTTTAGACTTTCTAACCCTGTATTCATTTGTTTAAAGATTGGAAACCGTTAGGATAATCTTAGAAGCGAGTTCTCCACATCTGTTTGCTTTGTTTTTGCACAAGAATAAGTTGACTTTTTGCTCTTTTCCTAATCCTTACATTTTTTTTGTGTATGTGCATTGTTCTAGTTTGCATGTGGGATCTGAGCTTTCTTTAAGAGTCTTTGCTAATAAGTGGTTCTAATGGTATGTCCTGATCATGTTTTTGTTGTTCATAAGACAAGATATAACTTCCTATATGTATTTGAATGTATTCTTAGGTTTATCGAACTATTTGGTCATCTTTCAGGTAAGAGAACATAATTGCCTTGTTTTAGAGTTGTAAATGCTTTGAGAATTTAATTTCCATGTTTGCTTTGTTGAGAATGATTGATTTTTTTTTATTGATTGGTTGTTGTAAGTTGCTTGTTGAATTAGTTAAGTTGAGTTCAATTGGAGAAATGAGAACTTGATCCATCGAGCCAAATTGGTATGTGTCCTGACATTAAAAATTGTTTTTAACTCTAGCACTAAGAAGGAAATACCAATTTCATCATTTGAATAGGTTCGCTTTTCATAAATCATTGAGTGTCAGTTCATTATGTAGGTCTAGGAGCATTTTAGCTCTTGAACGCTGAGTGTCACTTTTTACTACAGGTTTGGGACAATTTATTTTTCATGTCATTGAGTGGTGGTTAGGTGTCGTTTAGCAATAGTTTTTGCAAGAGGAATGGCGTTGAGCGCCAAAACCTTTTGTTGGGCATTAGAACTAGTCATTGAGCGCCATCTTTTGCAAAAGGTCTGCATTGAGCGCCACCTTTGAACGCTAGTATGTATGTTGTGTTTTTTTATACTATAATTTGTTTGAGATTGTACCACTGAGTGCTAAAAAAATGAGAATGCTTTAGTGTTGAGCAGTGGTAGGCCATGTCGAGCGCCACTTTTCACTACAGGTCTGGGACAATTTATTTTCCATGTCGTTGAGTGGTGGTTAGGTGTCGCGACATTTTGCAAGAGGAATGACGTTGAGCGCCAGAACTTGTTGTTGAGTGTCAGAACTTGTCGATGAGCGCATCTTTTGCGAAAGGTCTATGCTAAACGCCACCTCTAAGCACTAGCTAATGTTATGTTGCGTTTTTCTTATACTATAGCTTGTTTGAGATTGATTTATTATGGTGCTTATGTAAGTTTAAGATGTATGATTATGTTTTTATTGATGGAAAATATTATTTGAAATGTTGTGAGAGAATTTCAAGGAGAAATTATATGATGTGGTAACGTTTAGTGTATGCATTGACATATGAGGGATCAGAGTAGAGGAATCTTGAACTCTAATAACTATTCTTGCTCAAACAAAGTATAATGAGTTATGCAGTGAGAGTCGTAGGAGGTCTTAGCCATTGGATTGTTGGTCCTAGGCACGAAGGAGACTAACCTTGTAAGTGGTAAGGTGATAACGCATTTGTTATGACTCTGTATATCATAGATACCACTATAAGTGCACGCCTATGTTGGAACTCGTGTCAAAGACATGTGTTGGGATAATTGAGTTTAATGTCAACTATTTGTGTGAATATGTGAAGAGTGGTATGATATATACATGTTTAACGATAAATTGATATATTATGATATTTTTTATCAAATTTTTTGCACATTAGCTTACTCTTTTGCAATGATTACCTTAATGGTCTGATTAGATGAAGATGTTCTAGTTGATCATATGCAAGGTGAGGGTGATGCAGTATTACAGTTTAGGATAAACCATGTATAATTCTTTTCTTTTGGAAAATTGTAGTTTCAATTAATTTATATATATAATTTTCTATACTCAGCACATGCTTTTATTGATGATGGTAACATCAGTTGTATGTTTATTTATTTGCTTATTTATTATATATATATATATATAATATTTTATTTAATAGTTTTACATTATTAAATGGGATGTTACATGTATAACCGTTAATTATGAATGTACACAAGTAATTTCAGTGAAAATATTGCACATGTGTTTTTTTAATGATAAAAGAATATATTATTTTATTATTATATAATTAAATTTTATAATTTTATTGTAAGTAATTTTTATTTATTTTATAGATAATTATTTTTATTATAAATAGTTAGTTTAGTTTAGAAAGATAGTTAAATTAGAAAAAATCAGTTAATTTGAAGGCTTAAATGATCCTCATTTTTTTAGAATGTTCAATTTAGTCTTTTTGACAAACGACGTTTAAATCGTAACGGCTAAATGTCCAGTTGAGCAATCAGTCAATGACATTTCATTTATTGGCTGATATAGACGCTTTAAGATATAGTGAGTTGGATTTATGTTTTTTTAAAGTGTATTTCTGATATTTAATGAAACCCATACTTTTATGAGGGTGGATTCTCAAATTAGGGTTTTTACTTTTCTTCTCTGAAAGTCATAGTGACGTTCGAGGTTAAGCAATCTTCTTCTCAATCCGTGTGGTTGATATCTTCGTGCTTGATGAGCCAATGTTTGCTTCCCAATCATATGGAAACTTGAGTGGTTACATGTCCCAATTGTTAAGAAAATACTAGTTATATTGAACTGAAGTATGGTCATAAAAATGTGTATACAAGACATCGAAAATTCTTCATCAAAATCATCCTTACAGTAGAATTGTAGAATGATAAAAGCATTTAATGGAAGTACTGAGAATGAAGTTGTGTTGAATCCTTGCAATGGTGAAGAAGTATACAACAAGGTGAAAAACATTGATATTGTGTTTGAAAAACATCAAAAGAAGACTACTAAGAAGAACATTTGGAAGAAATGATCAATATTCTTTAATCTTCCATATTAGTGTAAGCTTGATGTACGATATTGTACAAATATGATGCATGATGAAGAAAATGATATGATAGTGTCATCAAGAATTTACTAAAAGGAAAAGGCAAAAGATGAAGTAAAAGCACGACAAGATTTAGATGACATAGATCCATTCTAAGTTATATCCACAATTAATTGGAAGACTCCTGGCCTGTCACACTCTTTCTAAAAAGAAAAACAAATTTTTTGTAAGTGTTTTAGTGTGAAAGTTTCACAAAGTTGGTATTCAAATTTTAGTTATCTTGTTTCTATGCAAAATTTAATGTTAGTTGATTTAAAGTTTTATAATTGTCATGTGTTGATGCAATAACTTTTATTAATAGTTATTTGAGTAATCTTACCTACATGCTTCTATTAGAGGTATTATAACACATTTGAGTATTCTTTTTAATGACATTTGAAATAAAGTTATTAATCATCAAGTGTTAGATGATTTGGAAAATGAGACCATCACACCATTATGTCAATTAGAAATGTATTTTTTGTCCTCATTTTTTTATAACATGGTTCATTTTTTGAGAAAAAATGAATTATGTGAATTTGAGAGATACGTGAAGGTCTTAAAGGGTTTTAAACTGAATTCCTCCTTTCTACTTCTATGTAGAATTTAGGGCATCATTCGTAAGGTTGAAGATGAATTTGAATGTGTTTTAATCACTCATTATTGAAAGGGAAAAAAACATGTCCATTTTGAAATTTACCAATAATTCATGTATATTATTATAAATAACACAAAAATAAGCAAGAATTTGAGTTATCTAATTGAATAACAGTGTTGACATTCATTAAGTTCAATTTTCCATGAATGTAATCTCTAAACGAACTTGAACCTTGCCATGAAAGGATGAAGATAATGTTCAAATATGGAAGGCCTCATCAGTGATTCTGGTTATTTTTGCATAATTTTGAATACAGATGAGTATGTTCCGATCAAAGCAGCAGCCATTCCAAGCACAGCAATTATGACACTAAGAACAACCTAAATCCCAAGAACAAATGTTAAAAGAGAATACTCTGAAAGATCAAAATTTTAGAGTAATCAACAATTATTGCAGAACCAATATAAAAGAAGGTTTCCTATCTAAAATTAATGATCAAATTAATACCCACAATATGACCTTAATATTTTCATAAACTAAATGCAGCTAAAGAAAAAAAAAAATATATTAAAGAATCATGATCAGCGAGACTCATACCTGTGTACATGTTGCGTTTTTTCCCACAATTTTCAAAAAGCATATAGATGGCAACACCACTGCCTGAAAAATATGGCAATTCTTCGTAGAAGTTTCATATTTTGTATAATAAAAACATGATCGTTAATAACACAAAAGGATAAGTTAGAGAATGCACATCGGTAAACAAACTAACTAATATTGTTTTCATGTAAAAAAGTGTTTCGAAACGTGAAAAAATTTAATATAATTGAATTAAAAATAACTTTATTTATTTATTTTTAAAATTTAGAAAGTAAAGTATATTAAAATTTTGAAAAAAAAGAAATTTTAATTTTGTATTAAATTTCAGAAACTAAAAACATATTTATTTTCATCTTGTTTTTTATGCAAATCTAAATATAGCATAAGTGTATCATTGTATTTTTCTTTTTACATCTATTGGAAGACCATCCATATTATTTTTCGTTCAATGGTGTATGCTTACCACTAGTAGACTGAGGAGAGAACCTATTAAAGCCATCACAAGCCCTGAAATAATTATAATAAATTTTGTGTTGGTCATATCTACAGTTTTTCATTAACAATTATTTGATATAAATAGATTTTTTTTTTAAAAAAAAATATAGATATAACAATTAGCAGTTTGAAATGTATTGTATACATAAAAAGTGTAATACTTACCAAAAAATGGAATCATAAAAGCGGCACAAACTGTAGATATAACCAATACTGTTCTGAGAGTAATGAAACACCAATAACTATTTGACATGCTAATCGGTAGCAACTCTTCAACGCTCCTTGCCAATGGGTTCATCATCAAAGCATATTTGTTTAAAATTAAAGAAAAGCTAAATGAAAATGTATCTTGAATGCAATCAGTCAACGTTGGATTTCAATAAAGCAAGTAATTCATTAAAAAGGATATTTTGTTAATGGGCTAATTACCTGGAGAAAAAATGGAATCTAAAATTAGAGAAAAATGTAAATTAAATTAAAAATAGCAAAACTCTACAAGATCTTAGTATCTTACTATTGTCCACAAAGCAACTTTGGAAGCCAATGCATTACGTGGTAAATTCAATGTTATCTGAGACAAAGTCCCTTCACCAAACATTAGAAATCCCATGACAGCTGAGATTCCATACACAACTGTGCATATAAGAAAACTGTAACAAAGGTACCAAAGAAGAATATAAGATTCATTCACCTTGAGAAAACATTTTACATTGTTCTTAATTGAATATTTGTGCTGAAAATAATGAAAGCAACAAATGCTTCCAAAAAGTAGAGAGATCTTAAGTTTACCTTACAATGACAGCCTTGGTAAATTCTCTTTTGTCAGCCATAGACTGATAAATGTTTGGAAAAACTGAATGTCCTGCAAAGCAAAACCCGTAGATACCAACAGCAAAAGGAATGCCACTCCAATTCACTAATGAGCCACTGTGGTGGAATCCAACATCATCTCTTGTCCCAACAAGAAAAACACACAAAATAACCAAAGTAGTAGACACAACCCCTCCAGCTGCAGAATCATCACAAATGATATTGTAAATATCTGCTAAACTTTAACATCCTTCAACCAAATGAATCTTGTTGAGTTTCGAGAACCTGAGAGATAGGAGAGTATGCGTAGATCCTTTAACCAAACAGTAGGAAGAATGATAAGTGCAGTTAAAATTCCAAACAAGTGTTTGGAGTCCAATTGGAAACTCCCCCAATCTAAGGATGTTCCGGGAAACAACCCAGAGAGGTTATCTCCTTCCAAGATGATAAACTCTACACAATATGACTGCGTTCATGAAGAGAGTTCATTCATACATATATATTGAAATATGAGAAACAATATTGATTTATATATGTATGGATGTAATGCAGTGTTAAGACTTACATATAACTCAACGTACAAAATGATCTGGTATAAACATAAAAAATAATGTTAAGAAATATTGATTAATAAAAGCACCAATGTGCATATTGAAGGCGATTGTTCTACAAAATTTATAACTGAAACCAAACAAATCCTTACTGATACAATAAGGCGACCATATCTTCCAAATGCAGCTTCTCCTATATCAGGGTAGCTAACGATACCTTCTTCGCTTTCAAAGCAGTGTTTCATAAGATCTGCTGTATAACAACATACAATTGCAAAGAAAAGCATCACAAGCATGCTTGCCCACCCAGCTTGTTTTATTGTATATGGTGTAGAAAGAAGTCCAACTCCGGCCATCACATTAATCCCTGCCCAAGTACAATTTTATCTCAAAGTTGTAATTACAAATAAGTGAACGAAGAGGGTTTGGGTATTGATAAACAAAATAACATCTTTTTGGGTACGGATCAATCATGTTGTTGGAAGTCCAACATCGATTAGAGGTAAGGCCAAATTATAATATATAAGTGAGGTGTAAACCTTACCTTATAAGTCAGTTTTGTAAGGTTGAGTTAGTCTTAAAAACCTACTTTCTAATATGATTTTAAAGCTTATCACAGTGAGTTCTAAGTAGACATTTTGACATGATGTCTTGAAAGTAAGATGCAAACCTCACCTTATAAAGGAGGAACTTTTCACCTTAGGCATTGAACTCATAATAGAACACTTGATATAACTAAGATATTCAAGTATATGGTATTAGATATGATTGACTTTACTGTTAAAGATTATCCATTCTTAAAATACCATACCGTTAAATATTGTTTGACTGAGGCTGCAACCATAACCAGTTGGTAACTCTTCAGGAATTTGCATTTGAATTGAAGCTTTCTCCCACCATGTTGATTGTCTTCTTGATATCCCTGCTTGAATGATTTCCTCACCAGATAGAAAAGAAGTCCTTTCATCATGTTCCAGCATACTCTTTGAACCACCACCGATAAAGCTTGAATAAATAACACTTGGTGCTCGTATTATTGATTCAAGATTTGGAGCGACAGATATTGTGTAAGAATCAATGGCATCTCTGTCATAAGAATAATGATAACAATAATAAGAATAAACAACAATAATGAAAAAAGAGAAGAGAGAAATAAGAGAAAAATAGTGAATGTCCTTAGTATAACGGGAAAACATAAAGCCAACATCTAGAGATAGAAAAACAGGTGAGGAACTTTATTTGGACAGCTGATATAGAGAAGCAAGGTAGTTTCACAATCAATTGGAAGTCAATTTGTACTACAAAGGATGAAGGTTGGTAGCAGGTAACGAATTTAATAGTTAAAAATAAGTCTTATCTTCTTGCGTTTGATTGTGAATTTGTCTATAGTAGTAGACTTTGGACAGTACTTGCCCATGCTCCTTTTTTAAACATAAATATGAACAAATCACTTATTTTCAATCCACTTCAATCTGGTTAGGAATAAAAGACTTTTATGATGTTATGTTAGAATACAGTTTTTGGATAGTGGGAAAGGGTGATGAAATAGTTTTTTTGGAATGATCTTTGGTGCTCTTTTGAAGATAGATTGAAGCTTGGTGTGCTACGGTTTCTTCTGTTTGGCAGAATGTCAATTGGTTCGTGCATGCAGCAATAGGTAATATTCCAGGATTGGAAGACATGTAGCAATAGGTTATATCTGCTGCATATTCCTAATTGGAAGCTGGAAGATTATGGTGTATGTTCTGCAGCAGTGTTTTTATGGTTTTGGTTGCATGGTGTTTTTTTTTCTGTTTTGTCCTCCACAGATAATTTAATTTCTTTTATTAAACCAACCTTATGTGGAACATAAGATGTAAATTAATTGTGGTCTATGTATGTTTGCTGTACATTACAAAGGAAACACGACAAATAATAAGGTTTCATGAACAGAAATGGTCCTAAAGTCGTGCATTTGCACGGATAAAATACTAGTTATGTTTAAGTTAAAAGAAAGAGATAGAAATTAGATTGGTATACCTATAAGTTTGAGGCCACTGCTGAGAAATGAAAGAAGATTCAGGGTGCGTTTTACGATGCCCCTCCTCGTCACTGTCACATTGATTACTGTGCTCACTCCTGTAATCAGGAGAATGTGTGTTATGTTCTTCGTTATCATCCCCATCGAAATCATCCATGAAAGATTCGGAGTCTCTTCTGTTGTGGGCCATTCTCAGAATTTCACAGTAATGCAACTAAATTTTTGCAACAAGACCAATATTTCTTTATATCTTTTCTGTTACTGATATCATTATTCGATATTCACTCGGCAACAAGGATCCGAAGATTTGTATAGTGTTTTTTTTTTTCTTGTATTAATAAATGGTAATGCGACCAGGAGATGAAAAGAATTGGAAATAATGATGACAATTGACTTAGATGTTTGTATGTCTCTGCTTCTAATGATGAAGAACGATCTAAAAAGTTGAAGGAAAGAAAGGTGGTAAAAGGCATAGATATGAAGGATGCATAATAGATGCAGTGTGAAGCGGAAGGAAAAAGGAAGGAACCCACATAGCCAATATCTGACATGTGTCAACAAGTGTTTTTAGCATCCTGCATACAAAGTTTCCGGGAAACAAGCTTAATCCAAGGAACATTCATTTGCTTATTATTTTCAATTACTTTTATGCATTACTTTACAATATTGTTGTTACTATTATTATTATTAATATTATAAATAATATTAATCTTATTATTATAATTAATATTACTATTGTTAATATTGGTCTCAACTTACAGGATATGATTGAGAGTGGCGTGCTCATGAATCCATTTGGATCGGCTTTCAGACAAAATCCATCTCATCAAAAAATAAACCAACATGAGGTTGCTGTAGTTTGAATTTCCTTTTTCTTAATATCTAAATGCACTTGGATTAGAGTGTATAATTAATGTTTAAATATTGGAATACAATACTTTCTTAGTTTCAAAATATCAAAGTAAATATACACACAAACCCCACGTATGTAAGACACATAACTTCCAATTTTGTATTTGTTTTCTTTGAATATATATATATATATATATATATATATATATATATATATATATATTATTGTTGGGATGTGGAAAAATGGAAAGAAATTATAAAGAGATTGTGATTCATTAAGGGATTAAAGATTATAATAAAGTAAATTATATAGTTGATAATTACACTTTAGGGAAGGTGATCGATTTAAAGCTAAACATTATGAAGATTGAGATAAGAAGGTTGATGATGCTTAAAAGTTATTGGAATGGTGTTAGTGAAGGCTAATGTTGCTTTCAAAATCAGTCCAAGTTATTAAAAATGTGATCATATTCTGAGTATTTAAGATTGTATGTCTTCTCGTTGTAACTTATAAACTCGAGTTTTGTTTACTTTCTTCTCCATGGGTTTGGTAAGTCAGAAAGAAGGAGAAGGTATGAAATTAGACACTGTTTTAGTAAACAGGATTTATGTAACAGTAGGTTATGAGAGAAGCACGTATTAATTAGACATTACTAGAGTATAAGTAATATGATAAGTGATGCTCCCCTGAAATAGATTGTGTGAATGAGTATGATGATGTAATCACAATCGAAATTGAAGTCGTTCAGTTAATGACTAGTGAGAAAATCTTTTTAGAAAATTCCAAAGGTATAGTGAAATGATTTTGGTTGAAAAATATATAATAGTCCTTTGGATAGAGTAATATAGGTTTAGGTGATCCAATTTTCAGAATCAAAAATTTTTGTTGTTGAAGAGAATGTAAGACTTATGAAAATATTTATCTTAATAAATAATAATAACTTTTATAATATATTTTAGTTTTTTTGCATGAAGAGGAAAGCTTTTGGAAGGCTACAGGGAACAATGAAGCTAACTCTCTTCTTGGTGCATGATAAATGTATATTTTAAGTATATGATTTTGACATATAGTAAAACTTTAATTTTCATTTTGTTTATAGCTAGTTTAACTCCAAATTTTGATATATGATTTTAGAGATAGGAATGCAGATGAATCTGAAACCAATGATTGACGAGAGAGAAGATTAATATGAGAGTTTTATTTAAATATTATCTAATGAAAATTTATAATGGTAATGTCAAAATTTATGAGATTAATGTATAAATGGAAATCAATATTTTTCATAATAAATAAAATGAAAAATTTCTCCATGACACTTTACATTATATAACCTTATATTTCATTTTAAAATATTTTCATTCAATTTAAAAAAAAAAAAAGGTAATATATTTTTAATTGGACATCGCACTTTTTATTATGTTAATTATCATACTAAGAAAATATATATATATATATATATATATATATATATATATATATATATATATATANCTCTCTCTATGGAATGTGTACATTTATGAAAATAACATATATAATATATATAAAAATATATATATATATATATATATATATATATATATATATATATATATATATAAACTATAATATCTTTTATCAATATCTCAAAGCCTAATGCCAGAATAATAAAATAAATATCATAAAAAGTATAATGGTTAAAATAAACTGTGCAATGTAAAAATATCAAAAAATTAAATTAAATTAAACTTATTTTTATCATTTTTAATTTTTTTTAATAAAAAGTAACAATAAAAAATTATCTTATGTAAAAGTAAAATAAAATTATACTTTGAGAGAAAAAGATAGAAATAGTTATAACTGATGATTAATGGGCTTTGAAATTAATAGTTATGCCTAACATGTATTATATAAAAAGAAAAAGAAATATTTTACTTCATGTAAAAAACATTAAAAAGTCATTTGACTAAGATAAAGTCAAAATAAATATAAAAAGGTTAAAAATTAGCATTTAAAGGCATTACTCGAATATATCTTTTGTTTTTCATTTCGAAATACGAGAATGATGAATTTGCTTTTAAAAAGGTGTAACTAATTTCTTTTACTCTAATGGCAATTGTTAAATAGATTTAAGTCTAACAAATGTCGAGAAAAAAAAAAAAGTCAAACATCGTAAGAGTGTTTATAATGTTTGTTTCTTTTACTTTACATATTAAAGTATCAGTGACCATGAATCTTTTATCTCTAATCCATTACACAATCAATTTTAAAAAAGAAAAAGTCTCCTTAATAACTTTTTTTTATATGTGCTAGTCTATAATTTGTATGTTCCAAATATTTTTTTAAACATAAATTCAAACATACCAATAAAATAATAATATATATAATAATATATGTTCTGTTATTAAAAAATTATTAAAAAGAATTGTGAAAATATTATTCTCCTTTCAAAAACATTTGTTTTTATTCTCCTTTCAAAAACACTTAACTTTATGTTTGAGACGCATAAAAAATGGCTGACTCCACAAGACAATATTATTTTGTCTTGTTCAAATTTTATTGAGTCTTCTGGCAGTCATATATAAGTGGTTTAAGATGAATACTGGTGAGAGCAACAAGTCAAGAATTTTATACTCAACGAATAGTATTCATTTCTTGGGAAATAAATTTACATATTCTCTCTCTCTTGTCCTATTTTATATATATATATATTAGGTTTGCTTATAACCTAAGAGATGCAATGTTCTCTTCCCACCATGCAAGTTTTATTGCAGCTTTTTTTCTACATAAAAGGTCATGAAATGTTGTTTCTTTTTATGTGTATATATATACCTCTGCAACATCAACCTCATTGTCTTAACTCACATCCTTCAAACCAAAGACAGAGAAAAAGATGGGCCTGTCTCTGCATAAACTTGCACCAGGTTCCACATTCAACTTCTTTTCTTATTCTTTGAAAAACATTTTAACATGTCATATTTATCTCACCTTTTGTTCTGCTTTTTCTTATTAGTCTCATGTTTTGTGGCTCTATATGCATATTCATGTTCTTACATCAATTATAATCTCTTTTTTTCTGAAAATTTGAGACAGGGGCTGATCAAAAAAAGCTTAAAGAACTTGAACCTATTATAGAAGAAGGGTATGAAAAATTGGTCCAAGAGAAAGACCCCGTGGAATTCCCAGTTTTTTACCGAGCAGTATGCGAGATTGTCGAGTACTTAACCATTTTCGTATCAAAAGCTTGTCAAATTATTCTTTAATTAATTATGCTATGTGTAACACTTTTCTCTGTCACAAATTTTTGCGTTATGTTCTGTCAGGAAACTCAATGAAAAACTCGGAAATACGCAGATTAAACTTCCGGCGACCAAGGATTTAGAGACAGAATTCAGTGTAAGTGCATACGGATGATTTAGCCAGCTTACTTCTACAAGAAAATATGCTTGTACAATCTTTCTTGCAACACTGTTACTATTATGAAATTTTTAATTCAATAAACAATAAACAAATTCAATATATATAATTGTATTGATTTTTAATTAATCTTTTGTTGTTTAGCTTATGTGCATTAGTTTGATATGATGATACTATATAACAATCAGCGGCTAAATGACATATTTACAAGAAGAATTTATTTTTCAGATGCACGAAATTCTTTGAAATTTATTTATATTTTAGCATTGGATTATTTTCTATATCTGTGTTGGAAAGGGATATGTTAAAAAAGTTGATTAAAAATTGCAATTCACAGTGTTTCTCTTTTGATAGATAATTTTAGGTAGCTTATATAGTAGACTATAGCAGTTTAGGTTGTGTTGAATTAACAGTGTTGATTGTTGTTTGCTTTAATGGGAAATGTAGAAGCGTGAAAAGAGTACAGATGGGAAAAAGAAGGCACTGACAAAAACAGAATTCCAGGAGATAATGAAAAATTTGGTGAAGACATCAGGATTCACTGGAATAGGAGCAAAGGAAGCAATCTTGTGCATTTTTGGTGTTCCATTGGCTGCTCTGTTGATAAAGCAGAAAGTGATGCCAGAAGCAGTTCGTGATGAATTTTTCATTCCAGGAGTAACTTCTGCAACAGTTTTCACCCTTGCTGCTCTCAACAAGATTTGATATATATATTATACACCCACCAACATTTGTGTTATTGCATTACTCTCTACTTTTGCAACTTCATTACTTCAATGTATCTATGCAGCATTTCATAGGTTCCATGATTTCATCCTCACCTCTCTCTGCATTTCAGTCTAGGATACTGGAATTAATGAGTCCTAATTGTTGGAATGTCGGAATGGTTAAATAGCTATTCTCATGTTCGAATGTTCATCACTGAATTAATCTAACTTAAACAGAAAAGGCTAAACCAAAAGTTTGAAAGAAAAATAAAATCAGAAAAATAAAGGTGAAAGTCTTTTCTTTGTAGTTTTAAATTTTTCAAAATCTAAAACTACTTTTAAGTTTTCAGTTTGTAAAATTATTTCTTTTTATTAGCTTTGAGAACTTGTCAATCTAATAATATTCTTTTGAATTGCTGTATAAAAAAAAATGTAAAACTCTTTACATAATGTGTTGAAAGAATTTAGAGTGAAGGCATAACAGAGAAGAAAAGAAACATTTTATGTTTTCACAAGCTTAGTTCAAAATAGATTATGAAAGATCGAATAGAGATAAAAGAAACTAAAATATAATATGTTTAATATTTAAAGTTCAAGTCTTACATGAATTTAGACAGAACTAGTAACAAATTTGATGCAGGTTCTAAACTATAGCATAAAAATCTCAGATTCAGTTCGTGATTTTGGAATTTTTTGTGAATTAAATTGGATTAAGTGTTGATTGGATCGAAACAAAGAAAAATAATGTTGACTTAATTATACTACTATGCATTGAGCTATTGACCCTTTTTATTTCACATGGACTACTTATATATCGAGCATAATGTTATAGCGTCTTCAATATCCATTAAAACTATACATGGTTGAAGAGTAACTCAAGCTGGATATCTGAGAGCATATGCTGCTATCAGCGGTAACTCCATTTTCATTTTACATTTGTCACATAAAATGTAGTTGTAGATTATCAACATTTAAAAAATATACAATTGTGATAGTGAAAACATTCTGCACTAATGGTTCTGATAAGTCAAAATATGTGCAGCTATGTACACTTGAAGTTGTAACTTAATCAGAAAACAGTGAAATTCTATGGCTACTTCCTATATACTTTATAATGAAAAGAAAAAAAGATGAACCATTGCCAATCTTTGTCCTTTAATCAAATCGAAACATTAATTACCAATGGTTGGACAGTGATTGCGCACATTAAACAAACACAAATTGGAAAATCTGTTAAATATAGGCTAAAAATAGCATGCAAACAACTTGATTTTAGCACCAGTCTCATTTGTGTCATGGCTCTTAGAGATTGTAGGAGATGTGACCCACAGGAACATGAATTTTTCAATGTTCCATTCAAAAATATCAAAACATACCTTCATGAATCAATCACACGGCACGTGCACCAAATTAAGGACAGGTCCTCTAACTTACTTTGCAAGTGACAGCTGTCAGGAGTTTGACACAGTTTGAGGGGCATCGTGCATCTCCTGTAACATCAACATGTCTCCGAACTCTATGGAAATTAACATGCCAAGAAACAAAAAAGCCTGCGACAACATCCGAGACGGTTTTGGTTCATCAGAAACAAAAAACATCAGAATGGCCGCTTCATCGATAGCCTCCTTTGCATGTTACACAAATTATTGCATGTTTTCCAAGGATGCATAAAAAAAAATCATTCTCTGAATGTATTTGAATACGTGGGGTGTCCGTGAATATTATTAATAAGTACCAAATGTGAGGATATAAGGAAGATAGGAGAGAGCAAAATGATTGGAAAAGATAGCGGTGTGATGAAGGCATGGGAGGCAACGATGAGAAAGACACATGCAGTTGCGAAGAAGCGTGCTAACAGTATATTTGGGACGATATCATTGGCACAGGTAACGGAAGAAGAAGATAACCAGGATGATTGTGAGGAGGAAGATGAGAATGAGAACGAGGTATTTGAGGTATACCTTGAAGAGAAGGTTCTACCTAATGGGGATTACTACACGGGGGAATGGGCAAATAACTTCCCACATGGACTGGGGAAATACCTGTGGACGGATGGGTGCATGTACGTTGGAGATTGGTACAAAGGGAAGACAAAGGGAAAGGGTAGGTTCAGTTGGCCTTCAGGAGCAACATATGAAGGGGAGTTCAAGGGTGGTTACATGTGTGGGACAGGGACTTACACAGGGTGTAGTGGGGAAACTTATAAGGGGCACTGGGAACTGAACTTGAAACATGGTCATGGTTTTAAGAGTTATGCGAATGGGGATTGGTTTGATGGAGAGTGGAAGAGGGGTTTGCAAGATGGGGAGGGGAGGTATGAGTGGAAAGATGACAGCCACTATATGGGGGAATGGAGGAATGGGAGTATTTGTGGTAAAGGGTCATTTGTTTGGGCTAATGGGAATAAGTTTGAAGGGTTTTGGGAAGATGGTGTGCCAAAGGGGAATGGGATTTTCAGGTGGGCGGATGGAAGTTCTTATGAGGGGAATTTCAGCAAGGATGGGAAGGATCCGAATGGGACATACCATCCAAGTGAATCAGAAGAGGGGGAGGGTCATAGTAATTGGGATCCTCAAGAGTTGTATAGTGAGTTGAGTGGGTATTTGGTTTGCCCTGGAGATAAGGTTCAGGTTATGCCATCACAGAAGAGGCTTGCAGTTTGGAGGTCTACAAAGACTGGGGAGAGTGCTAAAAATAGGAGAATGTCAGTGGATGGAAGGGTAAGCATTGGCTTGGACAGAACAGCTGATAGGTTGCAAACGTTGGATGGTGGGGAGAGTGATGGCAGTGCTAAAACTCCAACCATGGGGAGTGATCTCGAGGAAGACTTGACTGCTTTACGTGTAGAAGATCCTGCTGAAAATTTGGCTCAACTCCAACCTCTCAAAGCACCCAAGAAGTCCAAGAGGCAGGGAGAGACCATTTGCAAAGGACACAAAAATTATGAGCTCATGCTCAATTTGCAGCTCGGACTCAGGTCTGTGTTCTTGTTCTTAAATTTTTCATAATTTCAGGCTCTCTCATTGCTTTCTTTCTTTTTTTCTCCTGCTTATGACTTTGCAAATATTTTATATTTTATAATTTCTTCAACTTCATAGGCATTCTATTGCAAGGCCCGCTCCCACAGCATCACTTGATCTGAAGCCTGCAGCTTTTGATCCTAAGGAGAAAGTGTGGACAAGATTTCCACCCGAAGGATCCAAATATACTCCACCACATCCATCTTGTGACTTTAAATGGAAGGACTATTGCCCGGTAGTTTTTAGGTCAGCCATATTATTAATTAATCTGTTCTTCCTGTTAGTTATTCTGCGCATATAATCAAGTCATCCTATTAACACATTTATGACATTTCCTTTTGTCATTACGCTAATATGTGGTTCCCTCTTCCATAAACCAGTTTAATACTGAGTTTAACTTAGATATATATTCAATGACATTACATGTAATCAAAGTGAGAAAAAAAAAATGGTAGAATTCCACCAAAACTAAGCTATATTCAAGTAGTTAGATGTAGTTACTGAATGAGATTAACGCTCATAGATTGCACTCTGTCTTCAGAACTCTTAGGAAGCTATTCATGGTGGATCCAGCTGATTACATGTTATCCTTATGTGGAAATGATGCCCTTCGCGAACTTTCCTCTCCTGGAAAAAGTGGCAGCTTCTTTTACTTGACCAATGACGACAAATACATGATTAAGACAATGAAGAAAGCTGAAGTGAAAGTGAGTTCAACTCTGATCTTTCCGTATTTGAAATTTCTCAGGAACCATGATACATTTCTTAAAATTTGGCCCTGCTTGATTTGTGTTCAGGTTCTATTGAGACTTCTTCCATCCTATTACAATCACTTTCGAGACTACAAAAATACTCTTTTGACAAAGTATTATGGCCTGCATTGTGTGAAGTTAAATGGACCTATTCAGAAGAAGGTACATTCATATTGTTAGTGTCAACACACGAAATCCCTTCTAACAGAAATTTGTATGAAACAGCGATGACTCGTTTGCTTCGTTTCCAGATTAAACTTTGAATATATTTTATGTTGTACATACTTCAAACTTTTAGCATTGACTTAACTAGTGTTTATTCTTGTATGAAAATAGGTATTTCTGTGAAGTTTCTATAGTTTGAGTATAATAAGCTTCTTAATATGTTTGGTTTTCCAGGTTCGGTTTATCATAATGGGCAACCTCTTCAGTTCTGAGTTTATCACCCATAGACGCTACGATCTGAAGGGTTCTTCACTTGGACGCACCTCAGATAAGCCTGAGACAGAAATTAGTGAAACCACTATACTTAAGGATCTTGATCTTAATTTCATATTTCAACTGGAGAAGTCAAACTTTGAAGAATTTTGCAGGTGATAAGGACTGTAATACCTTAGTGAATCAACATTAGTTTCGCAGTTTTAATTCATTGTGTTATGTCAAATTAAACTAAGCATATATTTTGTTCTGCAGACAAGTTGATTTGGACTGTGAGATTCTTGAACAGGAGGGAGTTATGGACTATAGTCTTCTGGTGGGCATTTATTTCAAAGATATTTCGCCAGACGGGGAAATTATTCCTATACAATCTCGAACTCCTGCTGGTAATTTTCTTAGCCTAAACGAAGTATGTCTAACCTTATATTTAAATAAATGTGTGTGTATATAAGCTTTGACAACCCAATGAAGACCATTTCTCTCTCCAACTTCAGGTGATTTAGAAAATGAAGGAACTCCCGATACCACAAGTGAAGCCAAAGATGAACCTCCTTCTGATCCTTCTAGGTGAATGTTTGTTTAAAGTTGTTTTATCATACAAAAATATACTGTTATATGGATTTAGCCTTATATACTACGTTAAGAATGTATAGTATATATAAGATTTTAACATTTTCTGTCATTGTCTAATGTTGCTTTCTATGTTATCTATGTGACAAATGTATATATCCAAGAATTTATCACTCCTTCACGATTAAAAGCTCAAATATGGTTGTCTGTGTCCATCTGGGTATCTGCAGTGTGAAGTTGGGTGTGAACATGCCAGCAAGGGTTGAAAGGACGGTGAGAAGAAGTGGTTGTGAATTACAGCTTATAGGAGAACCAATTGGAGAGTTCTATAATGTTTCGTTGACTTTTGGTATCATAGACATACTTCAAGACTATGACATTAGCAAGAAGCTTGAGCATGCCTACAAATCCATTCAATATGACCCGACTTCAATATCAGCCGTTGATCCTATACAATATTCAAGGCGTTTTCGTGATTTCATACTTAGAGTATTCACTGAAAACTCTTGAAAGGTATACATGGTTCTTTCATTTCCTTATGAGTGCAGCATGGTTGCAAATATCCACTGCAGAAATAGCAACGTTGGGAAGGGAAATTTTGTTTATACAATAGAGATTAAGATGATTTTGGACACTAATTGAACCCTATTCTTTATTGTACCTTCTTAATTTCCTACATTCTTTGTATAGTTGGGACGTACAGTATAAATAGCGTAAGTGAATACATGATGGATAACACTGTAACAAGAGCGACTATGTATGTGCATTTTGTAGCTAGAATATATTACTGTATCGTTTATTAGTAATTCTTTTCTAAGAGATGACATGGAATTCCTATCTGATTGGAATGTATATACTAAATGGATCAATGTATATGTTTACTATTTTTGCTTCTCTCGCTTCTGATTGATGTCATAGGGTTTTTCTGTCAGAACAAGGTTGTCACGTGTACTTGTAAACTCAACTTCTAGATTCTCATGAGAGTGAGAGTCACCATGAATATAATATCATACCATCAACATTTCAACACCACAATTTATGGAAATAATAAACCATAAATTTGTAATTCTAAAGTTTTATAGTAAATGACTATTATATAATTAATAAGAAACTACGTTTAAATAGATATGTTCATGCAATTACAAAAAGTAGTATCTTGAGGAAATATCTATTAAATAACTAAAATTGAATAAATGTTTTCAAATTTTGTCTTCAATTATCTAATGACATTATTCCTAAAATTATTATGATCACTGCCAAATTGTTTTCTCATGTATATATAAAGAATGTTATGATGAAAAAAAAAATATTAGCAATAACATCTCAAAATATATAATATAAACTATATAATAGAGTCATCACATGCATGATAAGATGGTACAATCATCCAACTATAATATAAAATACTATCTAAAGTTATATAACACAGCATCTTCTCCCTCCAAAATAATCATAAAAATTTGAAACTTTATATACAAGTGACTAACCAAAACTATATATAAATCTATCTTAGCACTAACTACTCCAGAGCGTCTTTCCCCTCCAGTGCTTGCTCCAAAGAGATCACATCTCCCTCTGCTCACACCCACAGGATGATCATTACAAAAGAAAGACACCACACATACAAAACATAACACAAACAACAGGGTAAGCTAGATAAGCAAGAAATATTCATGTCAAACAATTATCTAACACAATTAGTTTCATTATAAACAACACAATGTACATTGATTACCCATGCATCAAATACTCAACAAGACTCGTTCGGATTTGTATAAATGTCGAACTATTGGTAGTCTTTGCACTTTTATAGTTCAACTGGCACTCTCCAACACTATACAAGGTTAGTCCTTATACACAGTCTATGGCTAAACTCTAAGCCTATAGACAAGAACCTCCCGCTACTCTCACCACATGCGTCATTCTTCTCTATGTGAGAATGAATGATCCTTAGAGTGTCGAAATAGACTTGTCATTTCAAACCTCCATACATTTATACAACACAACCACTTCATCAACCTCAATTACTTCCAAGAATCTCACCTTGAGTCATGGAATTAAGTTCATCAATCAAACCCAATCAATAAAGCAAACACATTACTAATAGTCATCATACATTGCTCTACTCCATCCCAACCGCTAATTTTATCATTATATATAAGGAAGAAATGAGTGAACTAAATCTGGACCATTCGCTCAACGCACCTCCTCGCAAAGCGAATTCAGAGGTTTCTCGCACAACAACCTAATTCGCTGTGTGAATCCTCAAACAAAGACCCATCCTTCATAATCATTCGCACAGCGAATTTAGTCACTGTGTGAATAAAAACCTCACTAGCATCAGACCCTACCCACTCGCTTAACGCCTCAAATCGCTATGTGAAAGCCCCCATGCAATGGCTCAGACTCCCTAAACATTCGCAGAGTGCACCCCTTCGCTATTCGAATTAATTTGGCAGTGATTCCAGACCATCACCAGTCGGACAACGCCCATATTCGCTATGTGAATCACCAAACAAAGAGTCACCCTCTCCAGCCATTCGTACAATACACCAACTCGTTGTGTGAATGCTCAAATAGAGATTAACTCTCTACAGTCATTCACACAGCACACTAGTTCGTTGTACGAATGTCCTGGTAGAGAGCATCTCGCTAGGGTAACTCGTTGTGTGAATCCATTCGCTCAACGAGTCTGCATAATCTGTAGAACGAAATTCTGTAGAATTATGCAACTCAACCACCAATTTCCAATTTCAACTATTTTCCCCAACTTCTAACACTCCTAGATTGTGTTATATACCTAATTAAACTTGCCTATGTGATTTTAAACCTTCCTAACATCAATCTAAAGTGTTTGTGGATCAATTCCTACTCTAAAACTTCAAATTCATCAACTTAGAAACCCAAATCACAATTTACTACTTGGAACATGTTTTTGACCATTCTAAAGGCTTAACTTAGTTATATTGGACTTACCAAAACCCTTTATAGTGACCAATTGCATACCAAACCTCCATTACTCATTTTCACTACCTCACTTGCTCCAAAATGCCTTAAAACAAGCATAAACCATTTAGATTTTCAACTAAAACTCTTATAACAAATTTCATACACTCAAATTCATTCATAGTACATTAACCATCATCCAAATTGAGTACACCAACCAAAGTCATTTAAGTTCAAGCATCACATTCAATAAAAAAACACATTACATCTTACTTAAAACATAATTTCTACTCAATTTAACACAATAGGTCAAAGCTTAACATACATACTATATCAGTGACATAATTAAAACTATAGTCCAGCTTCCCTTACCTTACTCAAATCCTACACAGCTCACAGGAAAACACGACTGAAACTTGCATCGCAAGGAAACTCAGCAGAAACTCACAACTCACCGATTGGTGATAGGAAACAGCTCTTAGAACCTAAATCGAGCTAAGAATTAAAGAGAGGAACTATTAAACACATGCAAACAGAACCATTGCATGATCACAGTCCAGAAACGAACGGAAGAAAAGGGAGAACAAATTACCAACTCAAATCAAGAAATCGATCGATCTAGATTGTTGTCATTGACGCCAGGATCATTTAGTCACCTCCTAATCGTCAAACCGACAGCCCAAGAGTGAGAAATCTTAGAGAGATGTTAGAGAACTCTGAGAAATAATATTCTAGAGAAATGAAGTGTTCTTAAAGTAATGAGACGCGTTTATAAAATTTCTATTTATATTATAAGATTATTTTAAAGTAAAATAATCGATTTCATTATTTTAATACACTTATCTACTCTAATACTCTATTTTTTAAGTTCTTACAGAATTTGAACTAGTTCTATTTTTAGACATTTTAAAATTTATACATTTAAACAAGAAATAAAACAAAAAAGTTAAAATAAATTTAAGACAAAACACATCCAATATTAAGAAAAAAATTCAATGATAAAACAATGAAAAAGAGGGTGGATAAAAAAAATAAACTAAAACAGAAAATAATATGATAGAAAGAATATAAAAGAGAACAAAGTGGGGGGCAAATATGGAAGGCAAAACATTCTCACCTTACCCACTTTGTATATGATGTTATCATGAACAAATTATATGGTGTTTGACTTTAGTGAATTTCTTCTCGCACTCCCATGCTTTCTTTTTGTATCTCATAGTTTTGGTGAAATGAATTAATTATGTACGTTAATAAAAATTTATACGGTCATGTTGACTTTTAAATTTACATTCCTATAATTTTGAATATAAATTTACAATAAGGATTGTAAAATCTGAAATATAATTTATATTTCAGATTGTTTTCCAAATTTTTATTATAGATTATAAGATACAATGTACATTGTTTTTCAAATTATATTATGCAATTCAAGATAATAAGTTGTATTACACATTATATAATTTAAAATGTAATTTAGGTAATCTAGAATCTTATCTAAGTTACATATACATTGAAGACAATTTTTTTAGTGTACATAAACAGGATCACTTTACAAAAGTTCATCAATTTATTAATGAGCCAAGTTTGATTCCTTACTTTCATTAGTGTTGTATTTTAGACTTAAAAGGTAGTAACAACCCTAAATGTAAAGATCAAGATACGGTTTTTTTTTATTAAGGTATGATTACTAGATTCAAATACCGTTTTTTTATGAGGATTACATCTCATTAGATTTGTGACATGCTTTTTAAGTGAGGAACCAAAACCCTAATCCAATTTAAATTATGGAGGCAAATATCCTTATTGACTATAAGAAAAATACTCAAAATACCTTCATTATTGCTTCACACATCATTGTCATTGTCTCCGGAGAAAAAAAAATAATAAAACAACTCTTTCCGAAAAGAAAAAAATCAAAAAATATTTCATGTGTTTCTAAAAAAACTCTTTTCAAAACACATCTTATTAAAGAGTGTTTAGGAAAATTGATTTTGAAAGATATATACGTTCTAAAAAATTTGTTCTGAAAATTTATTCCAAAAATTGTTTTGAGGAAATATGTTCCAAAGATATTTCACTTATTGAAAATTTTATTTCAAAAATCTCATTTGGTAAATTCATTTCGGAAATTCTGAAAATCTTATTTTGGAAAGTCTGTCCCGAAATTAATAATTCAAAAATCACTGGGTAAAATGATATCTTGAAAAAATTAATGGGATACAGTAAGGAATCGATGGGTGTAAGAAGTAACTCTCATCAATTTTTTACTTAAAGATAACAAGAGAAGGTGTTGCTCCCTGCACCTCCTCATTTGCTCCATACACCTCCTCCTTCCATTTTTATTCTTTGTTCTATTTTTTCTATTCTTATTTTATCCTTTAGTAAAAATTTATATTTAGGGTTAAAATTTTATGATTTCATTCACTCACCCCCACATAACCTATTTATTCTCTTTTTATCTGAATGCTTCCATCTTTACTCTTTCTTCCTAGAAAGCTTTCATCTTTACTCTTTCTTCTTAGAAATTCTTTCTCGTATTTTTCTTTATTATTGTGGTGTGAAAGTGTAGTGATTATCTCTCTACATTGGTGGTGGTGCTTTGCTTTAATGAGAGAAGTTGCGGCGAGGTACGTAACCCTTGTGAAACCGTTAAACGGATATGGATATCCGTCGACGGATATCAACATCCGTTTAAGGCGAAACGGATGTCGACATCCGTTTAAGGCTGGCCTGCAGCTTTGGCTGCCATGCAATAATAGTCACCAAGCTCCCCTTTGTAAGCCATCAGGGTACCAGTAACATCTATAGTGACATAGTGTAGCTTAGCCAACAATGTCATGTTTTGTTACGGGATTGTTCAGAAGAATTTCTGATACAACAATACCAATATAAATTACACTGAACCTAATCCGGTAAAGTAGAGAACTTCTTCAAAATTGATAAGCCTGCACATGTGATTCCAAAATTACCTTATTAAATTTAAAAGAAAATTAAGTAATAAAAGAGGTTACAAGATGATAAGACTTTGTAAGTTGTTTGGTTTTTTAAAAAAGGGAGGGGATAGGAGCAAGGGAAAAGTTGGTATTATAAATGATATTATAGAGCAACAAGAAATTTTCAACATAACTATTAAACTTGAGATCTACAAGATAAAAACTTGGTCTGATATTCAATATGAACAAAGTCAGGGATGCATAAATAACAGCCAGAAAACATAACGAAATGTATTCAATAGGCTATAAGTGAATATAAGGCATGAATATCAGCAAGTAAGCATTTTCTCAAAAGAAAAAGCAATTTAAATTAACAAGTATTTTAAATAAATATGAAAGTAGCAAATTTACATTACATTACATCCTTGAAGATACCACGTTTATGAAGGAAAATGAAATTATTCCCATATCTCTGTTGCAAAATCTATTATACATACAAAGAAAATATAAGGAAAGCACTTAAGCAGAACTTTCTAACATAAATTAAAATGAAAGAGGAACATATAGATTCAAGTATATTAAAGAGGTCTAGAATTGTAGCTTTTTACAGATGTGGTAAAACAATAACAAAAAAACTGAATTTAGTCTTAGAAAGTAAATCACATCACTTCAATGTTCCATTTCAAGCAACCACCATAAGTACCAAGCCAAACAGGATCTTCCGATCACACCACCGAACACACTAATGCTCCGTTGCACAAACCCGCCGCATTGCCGCACACACAGGCCGCACCGCCGCACACACCAAAAGCTGCACCACCACGAAATGCACAGGAGAATTGGGAGAGTTGGAAGTAAGAGATTAAAAAAAATGAAACGGATAGTCAGAAGGGGAAACGAATCTGGAGAAGAGGTGGGGGTGTCATGAGCGAGTGAAATAGAAATTAGGAAAGTAAAAATCTAGGGTTACAGGATTAAAAAAGTAAAAGATAAAGTAAAAAAAAAAGTTTAATCATTCTGATAGTCCCTATTTTCGGTGATTTTTTTCAATTAGGTCCCTCATTTTTTCTTTTTCTCAATTGGGCCCCTATTTTTGAAAAATTGAAACAATTAGGTCACTGACATTAGTTCCATACTAACACCGTTAAAAAGGGCGACACGTGTCAGCTCGTGATTTTTTTGAATTTTTTAAATATATTTTTAATTATTTTTATTTTTAATTTTAATTTTTTTTATTTATTTAAAATAAATTGCCACGTGTCAAGTTGACATTGAGCCACATGGCAATGACAATGTGAGGTGACACTGATAGTGCCACGTGTCACTATCAAACCACGTGTCATTAGATTTGTCTCAATTTGGTCCCTATATTTTTAATTTGTCTCAATTTGGTCCCTGTATCCTTATTTTGTCTTAATTTAGTCCTGTTTTTTTAAAAAATTAAACAATTTTGTTTCTCTCCAAGTTCAAACAAAATTATAATTGTATATAAATATTTACAAAGAAATTTATACAAATTAATTTTTTATTAGAAAAATAAAAAAATTACAAACTAACATATGACACATTTTTATTTATATAGTAGTAATGAAATCATTTAACCTAAATAATATGAATGAGTAACCTATAAAAGTTAACATCTCAATAATAAATATTTTTATGAAGGTAATCTACACAAGTATAGTCTCAATACTTCCTCAACAATTCATAAAAAGTTTATAGAGTTAAATATTTCGATTTGAAATACATCATTACTAATAATTTGTTTAACAGAAACAAATTTAAAGACAAAAATTTGGAAAATGTACATACCGTATTTTATTTGGGAAGGAACAATTTTTTTTTAATTTTTAAAAAGAATTAGGACTAAATTGAGACAAAATAAAAATACAAGGACCAAATTGGCACAAAATAAAAATACAGGGACCAAATTGAAACAAACGCAACAACACGTGGTTTGACAATGACACGTGGCCTGTCAGTGTCACCTCACACTGTCATTGCTACGTGACATAATGTCAACTTCACACGTGGAAAATTTTATTTTTAAAAGAAAAAAATAAAAAACAAAAATAAAAATAATTAAAAATATATTTAAAAAATTCAAAAAAATCACGAGCTGACACATGTCACCCTTTTTAACCGTGTTAGTACGGAACTAACGACAGTAACCTAATTGTTTCAATTTTTCAAAAATAGGGATCCAATTGAGAAAAGAAAAAATGAGGGACCTAATTGAAAAAAGTCACCGAAAATAGAGACTATTAGAATGATTAAACCTAAAAAAAAAAGATTATTTTGATAATATAAAAAAATAAAAAAATTGGGGAGGTGCAGGGTGAAATTGGAGAAATGGAGGAAGTAACGCCTAACAAGAGATTAGGTGAGAAACAGATAAACCCGATTGATTTTAAAAAAAAAATATTATTCATTCTGTTATTTGAAGTATGTTTAACAAATATTCATAAATATTTCAAAATTTGTAAATATATAAATATTTGTGAATATTTAAAAAAATATATTTTATAAATTTTTAAAATAAAATATAAATAAAAGTATAAAACAAAATATAATATATAATATAAATTAAATTAAATATAAATTAAAACATAATTTAATTAAATTTAATTTAATAAAATGTAAATTAAATTTTTATTTTAAATTTTTTATAAATAGTAATATAGTAATATAATGCAAATATTTAATCTATTTATAAATAAGTATTACATGTCTATTATTCATTACTTACAAATAATAAACACCGTAAATATCAATTATGCCGCGACTAGTACGAATATTTTTGTCCTGCACTCGACTTTGATTGCAAAGCGTGTTACCATGGGCTTGGTAACCTTATCACCACTATTTATTAAGTGAACATGAGTACATCGGGACTCATGAAAAGATATTTTTGTTTTTAATAAAAAAGATATTTTATGTTTTTAATAAAAAAGATATTTTTGTTTTGTAATGGAATCATCATATTGTTTGCAGAGGTGGATTTCTGAAAAATTTGCGATTTTGGCTTTCGAAAAGGTTTATTTTCTGAATTGGATAATTTAAGAATGCACAACAATCTAACATGTATATTTCAGGATTATTTTTGTATTTATGATTATACATTCGGCTCAAAATGCGTGCCAAGTTTATAAAGTACTGGATATTTAGGAGGATCAGACGGTTCAAGAGATATGCAGAGTAAAATAGTCGTTTAACGGCTGAAACTCTCACTAGGAATGTACGATGCTGGGTATATAGGAACGGTCATAAGATTTAAGGTAAATAATGATTAATGATAGTGGGTCGTAATTGAGTTGAGATTAAGAAATTATTAATTATGGTCCATACCACAAAATTATAAATACAAATCAAAGACAAGAGGTATTCATTTCGTATTTATTATTGCTCTTGACTTGAGTATGACCTTTAGTAGGTATCCGATAGGACGAAATTCATTCGAAGGAAGGATCTGATACCAAGACCGGACGATGTTCGTGAAGATTGTTACGAGAACCAAATGACTTTGAAGACAAATTGTATAGTTATTGAAAATATTACGTGAGTGTTGAAAGGTATTAAGTGATTTAAATATAAGATGGTCTCACTGTTAAGTAATTTTTAACTTGAGTTTTATTTTATTTTATTTTATTTTTGTAAATTATTATCTATTTTATTAAATGAGTTATGAAAATTGGTTGAAACCATGGACACATGGTTATGACAATAATCTCCCTTAAGTTGTCATGAGTTATATATATCACATGTCTTTGAAGAAAAAAATCCTCAATGAAAAGATCTAAGTAATAATAAGAATAGAATTTGAATGGCATTGAGCAAAGTTCAAAGTTCAATATGTGTATTATTTAATTGAGGGAATAAAATTCCTAAAAACATTGAGATAGAATGAAAATACTATTAGTTGATAATCTTGATGGAAGGATATGTGGTTTGTGGATGAGGTTATGTAGAGGCAAAAGTGTGGAAGAGGAAGGAATGTATTGTTATGTTCAGATATAAAGTAAAGGACAAATGAGTTGGCTTCAGGATGATGCAATATGTAACAATTTTGTGTTATCATTTCAGAAGGGAAGCCATGTCCACACATCACATAAATTGCAAAAAACAAATGTACAAAATGACATTAATTTAAGTGTTTGGCACATGTATAGTTTTTTTCTTTAAAAAATATGTAATTGAGTGTATTTATGGATTCTTTTAACTAACCATTTTGATTATTTAAATGATGTATATAGTTTTTAAATATACCACTAAAACATATTATATATCAAAAATTTCTATTTATAATAATAATTTAAACAAAATATGCTCAATTCTATAATTATGTAGTCTCTTTCATTACTTTTTATAAAATTGATTAGAAGATATTAATATTAAATGAAATAACACAAAAATAAGATTCGTAAAAGTATTTGGAAAAAAGTTGCAACTAAATCATATATAATGTTTTAAGGAATTATATATCAATAATTGGGAGTACGAAGAAATTTGTTTTTCTTATTATAGTTTGATTTAATATATTTTTTTGGTACCAAGACATGTAGATTTTATTTCTAAAGTTAGATATCTACGAATGGTTTAATAATAGATTTTATTTCTAAAGTTAGATATCTACGAATGGTTTAATAATAGATTATACGATAGACATAACAATATTTGTTACAATAAGTTATGATACTAGTTTAGAAGTTGAATTTCGGTATAATTTATTTTCACTAAATTTTGAGAAAAAAATAATTGACTTTAAATCTCACATTTTCAGATTTTGATTTCTTTCAATTGGGTTCTTTTAGTAAAAAAAATGTAATAAATAGACTTTTTTTCGTTAATTTGAGTGAAATGATATTTGCATGAATGTGATTTGGTTTTAAAATTCACTTAGTTGGCATGTTTAATCTATCCCTTTTAAGATATTGTTGTGTTTGTCCTAACATTTAAAAGTGTTGGCTTTGAAAGAAAAGATTGTCTTCTCCATCTTTTATTGTTCAGTTGAGGTATGTGTCCTTTTTATTCTTGTTCTCTTTGAAGATGCAAAATCATAGTGCGTCTTCTCATGGTGGTGAAGTGAGGAGGTTGGATGTAAAAAATATTTGTTACTATGGTAACAATGTTCGAGAACTAGTAAAACTCTTAAGAATAAGGAAAAACATTTTTTGGGTTACTCTAAGTTCAAGGTAAGATCATAGAAGCAAAATTCACTGTATTTTTTGTTATTAAAACCCAAAAGTGTATGTTCATAACATTTGAAATGAGCTTTTTGTTTTGTTTTGTTGAACAAAGTGGATGTGAAGAATTGATTGGCTACAATTGCACAACGAACAAGGAATTAAAGAAAGTTCGAAGAATAAAGAAAGTGACGAAATTGTGGTGAAGATGGAAGAAAGGGATGGTGAAAGAATAAAAATACCAAATTTAGATAAATTTGTTTTTATGCTGGGAAAATGGTTGAAGGTGTTAATAAGGATGATGTCCGTTGTCTCTATAATTAATATAATTGTAACATCAATGTTGTTGAAAACCTTGTTGTAAAAAGTTGAAGTAAGTGATGTATGTTTTTCAATTAATGAGACAATTTCAGTACTTGTTAAAACATTGTGTTTTTTGGAATTTGTTAAAGCTAAAAAGAAATTGGTGTATATCAAGAAGTAATTCATATTGATCCACCAACTAAAATTTTATTGTCTACTAAAAAAAGGAACTCCAACAATTATACTTAATAATTACATCAATTGCTAATATAGCTTAACAGAGGCACAAAATAACACATCAAAATACATCCCCTCCTTATGCATAAAGGAAACCAAACTAGATTAAGTACAAGATTCACATTCACTATCACTATCATCGTTATCTTCTACATCCTTTAACTCAAAATCATTTACATCTTCTAACAAACCACCCCCTTTCAGTTGTTTTTCACCTTCATCATCACCCCTCTAACTAACCATCCTCATCCACCTATTTTTCACCTTCACCATCACCCTCCAATTGCTCACCCTTTTCTAAATCTTCTAATCCATCATTTTATCGTTCTTCAACTGACCCTCCTTCTCTAACTTCTTTTCACCTTCACCACCTTCTAACTAACCACCCTCTCGTAAATCTTCTAACCTAGGTTCACTATCACCCTCCAACTTACCCTCTTCTTCTAATTATTTTTTACCTTTACCATGACATTCAAACTGACCATCCTCTTGTAACTTAGTTAAGCCAAGTTGACCATGAACCTCCAACTCAACCCACAACATCATTTTTATTAACTCATATTCTAAGGGTTTATGTATGACATACAAATGCATTATACTATTTAGCCTATCTATGCTAGCCATATGCATAACACCTATCTTCCAAAATTGACTCACCTCCTGAAGAGTTCCACAACTTCTTCACTTTAACATGCCTGAAGTCTTTTAGTTTACCTACAATCTCAAAATAACTCTATGTATTTATGTTACATAATTATTGTGTTGTTTTCCCATCAAATTGTAGTTTCTCATTATCATCATGGACAAAGTGTCCACTATGGTGGATCATCACTTCAAAACCTTCCTCGAACATTTTATCCTATATATTTATGCACTTATAAATTGTGTCCACAAAATAATAAACAAATTACGATCCCTACCACTAAAACAACTAAATAAGGGATCACAACTCGACCTCGTTGAACAAGACAATGCATAACAAATAACAATTGGTATCCCAACAATAAAACATTTTCATCCCAAAACGAAAATGCAATACCCAACCATTACAACAAATATCCAATGAAGTAAAATCATGAGCGACCACCCACTAAATAAAACTCACCTTCACTCCTAACCACCTTTAATGACCAACAAACGTGCAATTTTTGCTCAAAATCTCCTTCCTTATTCTTTGATCAACTTTCATAAATAATTCAAATCCCTAATTTTGCTTGAAATCCTTCCCTACACCTTTAACATATTTTACCTAATGCACAGAAACAAAATTAAAATTCCACACAATAAAAAAAATCCACATAAACATATCTATTGTGCACTCCAGTTAACAATTTAAATAGCATTAACTATTTAAATAGGATTATAGATTTGGGTTTATTTATTATACATTTTAAAAAAACTCAATTGAAATAAATCAAAATTTGAAAATATAATTAAAATTTTTGAACAGAAACAAAATTCAACCGAGAATATAAATCTTTATTATAATTATTTACTCATATATCTTAATATAAGTCCAATAACAAGTTGCATCTCTCAAATTGCCTTTCTAATAAGAATTGGATCTCTTAAATATAATTTTGAGTAACATTTGTTGCGAACTTTCTTTGTCATATTTGTCATTTTTTATGTTTGGTTTTTGTTTTGTTGATTGGGTTATACTCTCATTTGACAAAAATATTATCCTAAAGTTTTATTTATATTTATTTTTATTAATTAAGTATAATATTTTATTTTGAAAAGGTTGTAATGAAAGTAAAAGAAATGAGTGTCAAAATATAATTTTCCTTGTTCCTTATAGATAAGGACTAAAATATTCTCCAACATCATGATCTTTGAGTGTGCACCTCTTGATGTGTCTCTTATCCAACTTTTTTTTGTTGTTCTCATTAATACAATTTTCGGTGTATTATAATAACAAAACTCCATTACCTTACACTTGCCATCATGTAACCATGATTTAAAATTAAATTAATAAAATGAATTCTATCTGAGAATGACTATATGCATAAAAGTTTGAAAGAAGAAAAAACTCAAATTAAGGATATAAAATTACCAGGTTTTAATAGTATTTTTTACTTATGTTAAGACATTAGGGATCTCCCCTCTCTAAATTCAGCTAAACATATCTTTTTGTGGTAGTTTATTGTTATGACAAGTAACATATTTAGAGGAATGCTGATTTTGTTGTTTTAAACATTTCAATATAACTTCTCACATTAGGAAATAGCTTGTAACTTTCGTTGATTTATGATACTATTTTTTAAATTTTCATAATATGGTATATGAATTTTTGTTTGGTTTTCTATATTTTGTTTATAAACTTTTGTGTGGAATAAGTGATTTAAAAGCATATTATTGTTTACATTTTAAATGTCAATTTTATGTCAAATCTTATAAAGTAGGTATATGAATAATAAAGTGATTTCTTACAGTAGCACTGTTTTGTGTAAAACCGTCGACGCAAAGCTATTTTGATCTTACATGCACAAATAGACATACAGATATATAAAGTAGAAACAAAACAAAAGCCAACGATAATTTCTTTTTTCTTTTTATAAATATACACGTACATACATGTGATTGATTTTCAATTTAATATATATAAATCACTTTGTTTCTGGTTATGATGTCGTCATTTCCACATTTTTAGTTAAGTTTGTATATATAGTATAAGAATGTGCTACAAACAAGAAATATGGCATATTCTCTTCTATTTAAGCAAGATGTGGTTCTTTTGATGAAACAATGCATTTCTCTTCTTGTTGGTTTATGTCATCATATTCATAATAGCTGCTTTCGTGTTTAATTCGAAAGCATCTCTTTCCACAAAAGTGTAAGACACTTGGATCAACATAATGTGGATGTTTTCCAAGTGTCTAAAATCACTTACCTAAAATATGTACTTTTGAAGAAAAAAAAAGAAAGAGACTTACGTTTTTTTCCCTTTGCATCAGGTTCAGTCAAAAGTGATTTCAAAAGAAGCAGTGATAATAATGAACTTTATACTATCAATTTTCATTAAAGTAGTAGTATTGTTTAAATCCTTTTCTAGACTAAATTGCTATTTTTGTCTATAGATCATTTTACTTTTTTATTTACAAAATTATTTTAGTCCTCAAGTTTGCCTTTACAAAACAGGATTTATTTTAGTTTTTAGTGCAAAATAATAACAAAAAAAAAAATAGAGTTCAAATTAATACATATGAACGAATTTAGATAAGATAAAATAAAACCTTTGTTAACGACATATTATTATCTTGAAAGTCTTTTTTCTATTGTAATAAATATTTCCATTATCTTTTTACTGTTAAAAAATAATTATTCACAAGTAGATAAAAAGTATAAATTAACCACGAAACTTCTATATTCTATGCACTAACATTTTGCCACAAAATCAATTTTGGAATTTATCCATTATTGTCCTTTTATTGGTGTTTTATAAGTTCATCAACCACTTTCATTCTTTTATGGTTTGAAACTAAGTCATCACCTGTAACTTTTGTACGAAGAAACAAAAATTGTTGATACTATACTAATACCACTCAAAAGGTGTTTTTTTTTTAAATTATATTTATCAAAATAATTATTCAATTTTTCAATGTTGATTTTATTTCTTTATTTTTTTAGTATTTTCTTTAATAAAATAAAACATTCCCTCTATAGAAATTTAAAAAAAAAAAGCATAAAAAAGTCTAATTGAAACATTGTGGTATTTTAGTATATATATATATATATATATATATATA